>NC_051322.1:8680036-8983067 GCF_015220235.1 Choloepus didactylus
AGTTTCAGCTTACAGAAACATTTTGGAGACGGCCTTTGAATGCAGACTTTTACTCCTGAGAAGCTAAGAGAGGAGAAACACCCCAAGAGCAACTAAGAGTGACATCCTTAAGGCCTAGGGAGGAATGCAACCTGGGAGAAAGCCATTTTGAAACCAGAATACCGGAGCAGATACCAGCCATGTGCCTTCCCAGTGAAGGTACCCAATTGTTGATGCATTACCTTGGACACTTTGTGGCCTTAAGACTATAACTGTGTAACCAAATAAACCCCCTTTTATAAAAGCCAATCCATTTCTGCTGTTTTACATTCCAGCAGCATTAGCAAACTGGAACAATAAGCAAGCATAAAATATATTCTCATCTGAGAATCCGTTAAAAATACATCTGACGTTTTAAAGCAAAAATAGTAACAATTGCTTGGAGATTTATAGTATAAATAAAAGTAAAATGAAAACAATATCACAAAGGATAGGAGGTGGTAAATGGACATATATTGTTGTAAGGTCCTTAAGCTCTTGGCTAATGGGTATAATATGATTTGAATGTAAATTATGATTAATAATGCATATTATAAGCTAAGAGCAACCACTAAAGAGTAAAACAAAGGGTTAAAAATCATAATCCAAACAAACAGAACATTAAATTAAATACTAACAGAATATTCCATTCATTGGAAAAAGGCAGAAAAATAAAAATAAAAAAAGGGCTCAAAGACCAGGTAGGACAAATAGAAAATATGTACCCTGTTGATAGATGTGAAATCAATTGTAAAATCAATTACTTCAAAAGAAAATGGTTGAACCATTCTAATTAAAAGGCAGAGAATGTTAAGTGGAAAAAAAAGAACAAAATCCAACTATACAACGTACATGAGATTTTACTTTAAATATAAAAATTCAAATGCATCAAATTTAAAAGAAAGGAAAAAAACATACCACACAATAACTAACCAAAAGACATCTGGAGTGGCTCAATTAATATATTGAAAAATAAAAATCTGGAAACAAAATATTACAAGACAACAAGAGATACATTTTTAAATTTTAAAATGGTCAATTTACACAGAGGACATGAAAATCCTGAGTGTAGGCATTGAAAAAATATACCTTCAAAACATGAGGTAAAAATTGTTACAATTTAAAAGAAGTAGCCAAATCTGGAATTTTACTTATTTTACCACTTTTCCCTCAATGATTAATGGAACAAGTCAACAGAAGATGACTAAGTATATAGAAGACTTGACCAATGCTACAGATGATCTGATTTATTGCTATTTATAGTCTATGCCACCAGACAATGAGAGACTAGACATTCTTCTGAGGTGCACATGGATCATTAAAAAATCACACTATATTCTGAATAAAATTAAAATGTATTCAAATTTATGAGATGAAATTGAAGCAATACCCAGAAGGCAATTTATAAATGTATAAATTGATAAAATTAAAAGCTTGTATTAGAAAAAGAAGTCTGAAATCAATGAAAAAAATTGAAAAATTAAAAAATCAGTGAACTAAAAATATGAAAAATAGAGATCAATAAAATTAAAAGCTGGTTCATGAGAGGACTAACAAAAATAATAATTATCTTTCTGGATTTCTCAGGACAAACAAAAGAGATAAAACACACAATTACCACTATTAGGAAAGAAAGTGGAAGCATCACTCTACATGCAACAGATTTCAAAAGATAAATGAATATTTCATCAGCAACTTACATATATTCAACAATTTACATAATTGGACAAGTTCCTTAAATGAAACAAACTTACAGAAGTCATTCAAGTAGAAATTAATAATCAGAATAGCAATACATATTATTCAATAAATAAAAAGATAAATTAATTAATAAATGATTTTATAGTTAAAAAAATCACACATTCTAGCAATTATTGAAAAAAGAAGCACTGATTCTACATAAAATATTCCTCAAAATAGAATACAAAGAAACACATCTCATCTCATTTGATGAGGTCAACACTATCCTGATACCAAAACCAGACAACAATATTTTCAAAACAAGCAAACAAAATTACAGATTAACATTCCTTATAAGTATAGATGCAAAAAACTGTAACAAAATATTAAATAAAATTCCAAAATATGTAAATTGATAATATGTCATGGCTGTTTGGATTATCCCAGGAATGGAAGGATGGTTTTATATTAAAAGATCAATCAGTATAATTACTTATGATAACAGACTAAGAAAGGAAAAAATAAACATGATTCTGTCCAGTATGTCTAAAAGGCATTTGAAAAAATTAAGAATCAATTCATGATAAAAACTCTTAGAAATTGTGTCAACCTGATAAAGGCATCTACAAAAATCTGCTGCCAACACCACATTTGTTGAAATAATAAATAATAATTAAATATTATGTACTAAATGAATAATCAATAAACCTCTTAGAGAACAAGGTGAGGCTGTCCATACACAACATGTCTACTCTATGTTTCAACCAGTCAACAGAAGAAAGGAGAAAAAACTAATAGTAATGAAGTTTGTGGAAGAATAGGGAACAAAAATGTCCTTATTTGTAGACAATATGATTATCTATGTCAATGGTCATAAGAAATCTACAAAACCACTAAGTTCTAATAAATGTGATTAACAAGATGTGGGATACAAAGTAACTATATAAAATGAATTGTATTAACTGCAAACAATTGGGAATGAACTGAAACAATGACTTTTACAAAATATGAATTCATGAGGAATAAATTTAACAAAATATGTACAAGAATTGTACACTGAAACCTAGAAAACTTGGCTGAATGAAATTTTAAATATTAGATGGATACTGTTTGGATAGGATACTCCATATTGTTGAAGTGTCAATTCTTCCCAAATCCCAATGAAATCTCTAGTAGGCATTTTGGAAATTTACAAGCTTACTTTAAAATGTAAAGTCATAGAATAGACAAATCTATTTTGGAAAATATAAAAAAAAAGGAGGCCTGGGAATACCTGCTTTTGAGGCTAACCACAAAACTACAGTTGCCAAGAATATGATATTTGCATAAAATAGACATAAAGATCAATTGGACAGAATAAATAGTTCCCAAATAGATCCCCAAATACATATGAGCAATGAGTTTTCAAGGTATAAAATGGAGATGGAACAATCTGTTCAACAAAATGGAGCTGGAATAATGGTACATGGCCAAACAATGAAAGAAAGAAAGAAAGTGAGAATGAAAGAAAGAGGGAGAGAAGACAAGGAGGAAAAGAGAGGGAGAGAGAGAGAGGAAAGGAAGAAGGGACAGAGGAAGGGAGGGAGGGAGAACTAAGGGAGAAGCAGGGAAGGAGGGAGAGTGAAAAGAAGGAAGGAAAGGAGGAAAAGAAAACAGCTCTGTCACAGTAGAGACAAAAGTCTAAATCAATGAGAGACATAAATGTAAAATTAAGCTATAAGATCTTTAGAAGACATAGTAGAAAACCTTCATGATATTTGTTTAGACAAAGTAATTTTTTTAACAGAGAAGTTGTGAGTTTACAAAATAATCATGCATAAAATACTGGATTCCTATATACCACCCCACTACCAACACCTTGCATTGGTGTGGAACATTTGTTACTATTAATGGTAGCATCTATTTTTGTTTCTTTTTAATTTTTATTGGAATTGTTCAGATACTATACAATTATCCAAAAGATCCAAAGTGCACAGTCAGTTGCCCCTGGTACCCTCATACAGCTGTGCATCCATCACCGCACTTAATTTTTGTTCAATTTTTAGAAACTTTTCATCACTCCAGACAAGAAATAAAGTGAAAGATGAAAAAAGAAAAAAAAAAAAAAAAAGGAAGCTCGAATCCTCTCATATCCCTAACCAACCCCCCTCAATTGTTGACTCATAGTGTTGGTATAGTACGTTTGTTACTGTTTATGAAAGAATGTTGAAATACTACTAACTGTAGTATATAGTTTATAATAGGTATGTATTTCTTCCTTATATTCCCCTCTGTTATTAACTTCTAGTTGTATTGTCATACATTTGTTCTGGTTCATGGAAGTGTTTTTTAATATTTGTACAGTTAATCATAGACACTGCCCACCATAGGATTCAGTTTTATACATTCCCATCTTTTGACCTCCAACTTTCCTTCTGGTGACATATATGACTCTGAGCTTCCCCTTTCCACCTCATTCACACACCATTCGGCACTGTTAGTTATTCTCACATCTTGCTACCTACACCTCTGTTCATTTCCAAATGTTTAAGTTCATCCTAGTTGAACATTCTGCTCATGCTAAGCAACCACTCCCCATTCTTAAGCCTCGTCTTATATTTTGGTACCTTATATTTCATGTCTATGAGTTTACATATTATAATTAGTTCTTATCAGTGAGACCCTGCAATATTTGTCCTTATGTGTCTGGCTTATTTCACTCAGTATATTGCCCTCAAGGTTTTGTCATCAACCCATTTTTTTTTTTTAATATGGTTTTGTTCACTCACCATACATTCCATCCCAAGTAAATAATCGATGGTTCTTTGCATGGTCATACATTTATGTGTTCACCACCTTCACCACTATCTATATAAGGGTCTCTACATTTCTTCCACAAAGCAGAAGGGAGAGTCAAAGAAGATAGAGAGGCAAAAGAAAGAGGAAAAAAAATGACAGCTAGGAAGTAGCAAAAGGAAAAGTAACCTTAAATCAAAGTAGAATAAAGAATCAGACAATACCACCAATGTCAAGTGTCTAACATGCCTCCCCTATCCCCTCCTCTTATCTGCATTCACCTTGGTATATCACCTTTGTTACATTAAAGGAAGCATAATACAATGATTCTATTAGTTACAGTCTCTAGTTTATGTTGATTGCATCCCTCCCCCAATGCCTCCCCATTTTTAACACCTTGCAAGGTTGACATTTGCTTGTTCTCCCTTGTAAAAGAACATATTTGTACTTTTTATCACAATTGTTGAACACTCTAGATTTCACCAAGTTACACAGTCCCATTCTTTATCTTTCCTCCTTTCTTCTGGTGTCTCACATGCTCCCCACCTTCCTCTCTCAACCATATTCATAGTTATCTTTGTTCAGTATACTTACATTGCTGTGCTACCATCTCCCAAAACTGTGTTCCAAACCACGTACTCCTGTCTTCTATCACTCTGTAGTGCTCCCTTTAGTATTTCCTGTAGGGCGGGTGTCTTGTTCACAAAGTCTTTCATTGTCTGTTTGTTGGAAAATATTTTGAGCTGTCCCTCATATTTGAAGGACAGCTTTGCTGGATATAGGATTCTTGGTTGGTGGTTTTTCTCTTTCAGTGTATTAAATATATCACCCCACTTCCTTCTTGCCTCCATGGTTTCTGGTGAGAAATCCGCACATAGTCTTATTAAGCTTCCTTTGTATGTGATGGATTGCTTTTCTCTTGCTGCTTTCAGGATTCTCTCTTTGTCTTTGACATTTGATAATCTGATTATTAAGTGTCTTGGCATAAGCCTCTTCAGATCTATTCTGTTTGGAGTATGCTGCGTTTCTTGGATCTATAATTTTATGTCCTTCGTAAGAGATGGGAAATTTTCATTGATTATTTCCTCTTTCATTGCCTCTGCCCCTTTTCCCTTCTTTTCTCCTTCTGGGACACCAATGATACATGCATTCTTGTACTTTGTTTCATCCTTAAGTTCCCGGAGACATTGCTCATATTTTTTTCATTCTTTTCTCCATCTGCTCCTTTACGTGAAGGCTTTCAGGTATTTTATTCTCCAGTTCTTGAGTGTTTTCTTCTGCCTCCTGAGATCTGCTGTTGTGTTTCCATTGTGTCTTTTTCTCTTGTGTTGTGCCTTTCATTTCCATAGATTCTACTAGTTGTTTTTTTGAACTTTCAATTTCTGCCTTATGCATGCCCAGTGTTTTCTTTACAGCCTCTATCTCTTTTGTGAAATAGTCTCTAAACTTTTTGAATTGATTTAGCATTAGTTGTTTAAATTCCTGTATCTCAGTTGAAGTGTATGTTTGTTCCTTTGACTGGGTAATAGCTTCGTTTTTGTTAGTGTAGGTTGTAGTTTTCTGTTGTCTAGGCATCTGACCTCCTAGGCCTCCCCAATCAGGTTTTCCCAGATAAGAACAGGCTCAGGTCACAGAAGGAGGAAATATTCAGTATCCGGTTTCCCTGATGGTGTTTCTTAGAGGATTGATACACCTGTGCTTTTCTGCCCAGCAAGTGCACCTGTCAGCCTGTCACTGGCTGGTGTAAGAGGGTGCGGCCTGTGGCTCTCCTCCCCCAGGCTTTGGGGTCTGGTTCCAGAAAGGCCGGCAGTAGAGCTGGGCCCCTCCCTTTCCTCTTGGGAAGCTGTGCCCCCTCCAGAGAGGTCATCTGCAATATCAATAAGTTCTTTGTTTCTCTGACTCTGCTGATCAAAGTGTTTTGACTTTAAAATGGCTGAGACTGTCTTTACTGCAAAGCGCTGTGGGCTAAAAACAGCTGAGGTTTTCTCCACAGAGAGAGAAAGGGACAGAAAAGCTCCCAGGTTCACCCGTCAGCCAGAGATAGCACCCGATCCTCTGGGCTCCCCGTCCTGATACAGGTATGTCCCCCGACTCTCCCAAGGTCAGTGGTCTCCAAAAGCCTCTGTCTGCTTGTTGGAGATTCACTGTCTGTATTGAGCAGTTAACATTAAAACCCCAGTTGGAGCTGGGCTGAGAGAGTGCTTCTCTCTAGCACCACGAGGCTTCCGTGAGGGAGGGGCTCTCGGCTCTCGGCTCTCGGCTCTCAGTGCAGGTCCACAGTTTTACTTACAGATTTTATGCTGCCATCTTGGGCATTCCTCCCAATTCAGGTTGGTGGATGATGAGTGGACAGTCACGTTTGTCTCCCCACAGTTATTCCAGGTTATTTACTAGTTTTTTGGTCATTTATGGATTGTTCCAGGGGGTGACTAACAGTCTTCCACTCCTCTCTATGCCGCCATCTTAGCTCCTCCTTGGTAGCACCTATTTTTGAATTGTATTATTTTTTAACAGTCGTTACCTTTATTACACTATTTACATTAAGTGTGCTTTTTTCCATATAGCACTGTATTATTACCACCTCACCATATATTTGTTATAATCCCTGAAAGAACATTCTTACACTTGTGTTAACTATAGTCCATTGTCTACAATAGGGCTTGCTTGCTGTACCATCCTATGTTTAATCTTTTAATTTTTATTCTAGTAATATATACATCCTAAAGTTTCCTCTTTTAACCACATTCGCCTATATGGTCCAATGCTGTTGATTACAATCACAATAATGTGCTACCATCACCACTGTCCCTTTCCAAATCTTTACTGTTAGCCTACATAGAAATTCTATACAAGTTAAGTATCAACTCCCCATTCTCTAAGCCCAATCTATCCCCTGTAACCTATATTCTAGATTTTGACTCCATGAATTTGCTTATTCTAATTAGTTCATAACAGTGAGACCATATGATATTTGTCCTTTTGTGTTTGGGCTTATTTCACTCAACACTCATCCATGTTGTCACATACATCAGGACTTCATTCCTTCTTATTGCTGAATAATATTCATTATCTGTATATACCACATTTTGTTAGCCACTTGTCAGTTGATGAACACCTGGGTTGTTTCCATCTTTTGGCAATTCTGAATAATGCCACTATGAACATCAGTGTGCAAATGTCTGTGTCCCTGCTTTTCAGTTCTTCTGAGTATATACCTAGTAGAGGGATTGCTGGATCATATGGAAATTCTGTACTTAGTTCCTGAGGAACTGTCAAACTTTCTTCCACAGTGACTGCACTATCACACGTCCCCACCAACAATGAATAAATGTTCCTCTCTCTCCACATCCTCTCCAACACTTGTAGTTTCCTGTTTTATTCTTTTTTAATGTGAACTTTCTAGTATGTGCAAAATGATATCTTATTGTGGCTTTGATTTGCATTTCTGTAATAGCTAGTGATGTTGAGCATCTTTTCATGTGTTTTTTATACATTTGCATTTGTTCTTTGGAAAAGTGTCTATTCAAGTCTTTTGCCCATTTTTAAATTGGGTCATCTTTTTATTGCTGAGTTGTAGGGTTTCTTTATATATTCTGGATAGTTCACCCTTATTGGATATGCAGTTTCCAAATTTTGGCTTTGTGTTAAGACTCCTCTTTGACACTTGTTCAACTTATTTTAGACCTTAATATGGCCTGCGTTTTATTGATCAGATTTTTTTTCAGCACTTCCTCATCTAATTCTTGCCCTGGATATGTGGTACAATTTTTAAGACTGCAATATTTGTGCAATTGTTTCACTCCCAGGAGAAAGCTGCTTTCCTCAGTTTCTTTTCTGGGAGTCTTGATCTGTTCTGTTTGTTTTTACTTTGCCTCTACAGTTATTTTTACCATCCTTTCATTGTCTCTAGCTGCTTTTGTATGGAGGGCAAATTCTGGGAGGAGGGTCACCCTGGAAAGGACTTTCCCAAGTCAGTATTTCCCAGCCAGAACAGGGCCAGTGACTCACAACAGGGTTGCAGACAGGCTCCAAAGTGCCCTGGGCAGAGTCAGGAGAGATACCAGAAGACTTTTTGGTGGCTCCCCGAGGCTGTGTTTTCCTGGCCTGCCCAGAAGATGGCACCCTTCAGCAAGCTGTTCCCCACAGCCCTAAGGTAACTTTAAACCTTTAAACCTCCATTGCCTCTGACCCTGTCAGGGGTGGTTTTGAAGCAGTGGCTGCATCTGCCTTTGTACAGGGTAGAGACACAGTGACCTGGATTAGCTAATCAAAAGCCATGATCAGTGTTCAGCCATACTCACCTCCACCCCCACCCCCACCCTCCTGTTCTAGGGGAAGAGGAATTTTATGTACCAGCAGCAGCAAGCCAGGGACTGGATCCTGAGGCAGCCTGCAGGGAGAGTAGGGGATGGACCCTGGCAATGCCCTGCAGAGCGAGCTGCTCAGTTCTCTCCTGCAGTTTCTCAGCCTCTTCCTCCTGCTTATCCCTGGATGCTGTACCATGCTCCCCTGGCCTCTGGAGCCCCAGAACACTTGGGGATCAAATTATGTACCCTACAAAGGATATATCCAAGCCTTATTCTTTGCTTCTATCTGTGTGAACCCCTTTTGTAAATTGGACCTGTGAAGATGCTACTTTAGTTAAGGTGTGGACTTTATTTGTGGGCAGGATCTTTAGAAATCCAATTTAGATGAGGTGGGAGGAAACAAGGTGGCCTCAATCTATACAACTGGAGCCCTAATAAACAAAGGAGATTCTGGCCACAGGAAGTCAGCAGAAGACAGAAGTCAGCTGAAATCCAAGGAGCAGATGCCACCACGTGGTGGGACTGCAGGGACGCTACAGACTCCAGGAGAAAGCAGCCCCGCCAGCACCTGGGTGGTGGCCGCCAGCGTCCCAAACCGCGAGACCCTGAACTCCTGGGGTTCAAGCCAACCGGGGTGTGATGACCGTCACAGAAGCCCTGCAAACTAAGACAGCCTCAAAATCCAGGCACCACATTGTCTAAACTCAAGACACAGGAGATTTAGGCATTAGAAATATATATATATTCTGATAAATATATATATATATATATAGATAGATAGATAGATAGATAGATATAGATATAGATAGATATGGCAGAATTTGAAATGCATAACAAAATTCACTAATAAATGTATTTATCAATAAATCAATATATACAAATTGTTTCTAATTGTCATTGTCCATTTTTCACACTGCATTTTTTTTTCTTTGCTTTAACCTAAAATATAAGCCATTGTATTTTGTGGCTGGGTATAAAGCATCCTTGGCAGCAGTTGTTTGGTATCTATAATATGGTAAAACTCTAATTTTATCATATCAGCAAAATGTTTCTGGAATATTATGAATACATCCCTTAATTATTCCTTTGTTCATAAAGTGCTCTATTGAACATTCTTTGATACATATTTGTGTACATTATTGATACATTTTAATAATTAAAGTTAAGGGAGAAAGGAGTATTCTCATTTCTATTGTTTGGCTAAATAATGCCAAATTCTTACCAGAAGTGCTGGGCTTTCATTTGCCCTCCAACAAAATTATGTGACAATCTCTTGTTAGCCATATATTGGACTATAGTGTATTTCATATAGTTTATACCAATATAGGTGAAAATGGTCTAGGATTATTGAACAATATTCATTTTTTTGTTAGGGACAATGAATATCTTCATAGATATATTGTTAATTTATAGTTTTTAAGATACAAATTGAAAGAATGCAGTCTTCTCATTTTAATTTTATCTTTTATAACACAATTAATACTTGAACATTTTTGTTAAAAAGTCTACTCTTTACCAGTTTACAAAATTGCTTGTTTAAGTTTGTTCTAAACATAGAAAAAAAATGAAGACTTATATGGGCACATTATTTTAAATGTGCTTTCATATGAATTTTTCTATTTGATTTTCAACACTGTAACTTTCCTTTAAAAAGTAAGCATATTAAACCAAACCAAATAACAGTGACAATCATTAATCTTTCACTAATTTAGAGCAGCACCCTAACCTAAATTTTGTTAGTCCTATCCTTTCAAAGCAAAATTTCTTTATTCATACTTTAAATTTAATATACTGTTTCAATGAGTATCACAAATGTCAGAAGCCATTTGCTGGCAATGTTTTTTTAATGCAGTTTTCCCTCTTTTATATCTAATGGTTGCTTCACAATTTTAAATTTAATGAACAAAAAATAGATACTAGAGAACTCTTTATTTCTTCTCAACTACACATTTATCAGCTTTGTATTATGAAGATAATTTTACATAAGTAGCAATAAGAAGCTATTTTGGGATAATCACTATATAAAAGCTGACAGTCTATCATAAGAACAGGGGAAATGAGAATAAGGACCTCAATACTATACAAAAAGAAAAGATTTTGTTTCTTATCTTAGAGCATTCATGAAGGTTTTTTGAACATGTATTTAATATTTTGTGAATGAGTGCATTAGTGCATTGAGTTAGTGTTGACTTTTTTAAATCATTTTTCTCATGTATGTATATATGTGTGTACACATGTGTGTATGTATATTTGTTTCTAAATATTCTGAGGCCTCAATCATTTGTTAAAGAATAAAATCTTGCAAGATACATACATATATATATATATACATATATATAAAATTATAGAAAAATATTCCCTTGGATATTCCCTTGAATGCTGACAAAATATATTAGTGGTCTCAAGTGATTTGTTATTCTTTTATATTTGTGCTTCCTGAACACAGTTAGAAAGCATTTATTTATGATTGTTGATTCTGACAACTTTTTCCTTTTTTGTTGCTTTTATGAAAGGTGAAGGTGAACTTTCGGAGGTCCTTACTCTTCCAGTTACGCTAGCATAGCCCAATTCACTTTTTTAAATTTATCAAAGTGATATTTTTGATTTCTTGTTTCATCTTTAATGTAAACTTTTAGTGGGAAAGCATGTATTCCTATACCCTTACATTTTTGATATTCTCTCACAGCAGTGTACTGTTCACCAAAAATTACCATATGATTTTATCTATATACCATTTTGGAGAAGACAAAATAAAAATCTCAAAAATTGTCTACTGATTAGAGAAGTCACAGTGATATTAGAAGGACATGTTAATATTAAAATTAACTTTCAAATGTGAGCCATGTGTAAACATACGCAACCATTTTGTCTACTGAATAAATTCTGATAGAAACTGACAGTTTTTCTGCCAAGGGAGAATTGGGATTTTGTGAAAAAGAACTGAGAAAAATATGGCATGTTGGTTAAAAGAAAGGGACTTGGTTCTTCCATTGCTTTCTTTGGAAATCTGTACTTGTAATAATTGATTTATTTCTCAGTATAAAAATCTTGATTTATTTCTCAGTGTTCAAACTATGGAGTCAATCATGCTATTTGCAACCTCTTTATCTTAGAGAGATATAGCACATAAATTAAATTATAACCATAAAGTGTTTTGGACATTTTGAAATGAAGAATCAAATAATTTCAAAGTACACTGTATTTATGACACAACAAAAATAAAACCATTCTATCCAAAACTTTCAGCAGTGTTTTAAAAATAATTCTACATTAAATTTAGGCAGCTCATAATAGAGAGAATATTTTTTTCAATGCTTGTAAAGGTATATATGTGTATATATGAAAATATATGTATACATATACTTATTTCTGGAAAGCAATATACATGTAGATATACAAATATCTAGTCATATATTCTTTACCTCTTGTCAAATTCCTCTTTGGATATAGTATTTTAAAAGTTATACAAATGAATTATTAACGAACATGATGAAATAGACAAGGTGTATTTGCAAAGATGAACTATGCCAAAAGTGGCTTATGAGATCATAATCGATAAAGAAAAAAGGCCTGAGTAAGAATCTTAAAGTAGATGGAGAATATCGACAGATACAAGGGACAAATGGAGCAGAAGCAACAACAAACACAAAGTTCAGAATGGTCTTTCACGGTGAAGGGAAATTTTGTAAAAATGGCACCTGAAGAGAAACCTCCCAGATTCCTTGTTGAATCATTCTGCAGGTAGTTTACTTACCAATGTGGCTTGATTCCAAACCAAAACAAAGAAAAACACAATGAACAACTTCTAATAATTTTCCCAGAGAGATGCACACAGCATGATGTTCTATGGCAAAAGCTAAGTTACTATTTATTTGAGGTTTAAAATAACATTTGTATCTGTTATGTTTATAAAGGAGAGAAACAGAAAGTCTCCAGATTTTTCTTGCATTAAAAATAATATGAAATTAAAATTGGTTTCAAAACAAGATTTATATTTAATTTTTACCTTGATATTTAAGTATTAAGCCTTTGATCATCGAAAATAATATATCCTTTTAAAAACCTCAAGTATTTTCTCTTTCTGCTTGTTAACACATCTTTCTTGAGGCTCCCTAATAGACACCACAGCACATTCTCTACTCCCCCAGCCACAGCTTGTATCCTTCTCTCTCCTTCCCCAAATCATATTTATCCTATTAACATCTACTCCATAAAACTTGTTTAATTATTCAATCCAACAATCTTCCTCCACTTCTTTGAGCTCCTATGCATGCTCATTTTTCTATAAGAGTTACTTATATTTTTCCCAGTATCATATTTTTTTCCTTACACAAATCCTCCTTATACCGTCACCACTATATGTTACCAAATCTACTTTATCAAGATGGCAGCATCACTCTTAAGATATTCAATGATCTGGGGCATCTCCATTTTTAACATACTGTCTTATCTCACATCTTCACCTCCCTCCATTTTGCCTCAGAAAAGGAGAGTCTCTGCATCTCCAAATAAACACACACTCTGGAATTTTAATCCCAAGCATTTACATAAGAGGTATCTCATCCTACCAACATGCCAATGTTTTCATGACTCCAAACAGAGTCTCCTTACAGCCAGCTTCCTATTGGAACAAGTCCTCTATTTTTCTCCTCTCATTCATATCCAGTCTTCTTGAAAATTTATCTCCATTTAGCAATTTCTGCTTCTTTCCTTCCAATATAATTTTTTTCTCTCAGGCCCACCCAAACCACTATTTTAAAGGCCCCCTTTGATATTCCAAATTCCAAATCAAATTTATTTAGTGAATAAATAACTATTATTGAGGACTTTTTGTTATAGATTCAATGGTAAGCAAATAACAAGTGTTCTGTATTAAAACTTAAGTTCTTATTGGAGAGGCAAATGTTAAACATGATACACAAATACTCTTAAAAATTAAAATAAATTTGTCAGAATAAAACATAGAGTACTTTTAAAAAAATTAAACAGGAATTATTGTTTGGTGTGATCCTAATTTCTTTTCCATCATAGTAAAATTAATTATTCATTAATTGTTTACTTCTCTGGGTTCTTAGTTAATACACTTTCATTTAAAGAACAATATTACTTACTGAAAATAGTTTTAAAAACTATTTACAACCTCAAGGAAATAAATCACTTAGTAATCACCCCCACTTAATTACCCCCACTCCCTAGGTGAATATGTACCCTCATATAGGTTCTCAGTGTTCATTTTTTTTAATAAATGAAATTAAATACAAATATATGTTATCCCACACATGATGGAATTATACAGGAATTTGAGCCTGGTGGGTTTCATGTCACAAGTGAAATAGCTGTCCAAAGGTGGTCAAGATCAACGCCAACAACCATTGCAAACACTAATGATCCAAGAGCCAGGATAGGCGCGAGTGACCGCCATAACTGGGAAGCTGTGGGTGAGCTACTGAGAGCTGATTTAGTTGAATCAGCCACAACACTATGAACAAAATGAGCCCCAAGAGGAATGGACTACAGCTACAGCAAGTCCTGGGCAGGAGGAACCAGGGAAAACCAACCGGGTCAAGGTCAAGAGACCTCAGGATTTCAGCAAAGAGTTCAGTGAGAAGTCTTTTGGATGTGCTGTGCTTGGTGTCTGACTTTTATTTTCTATGTTGCATTACTGGTATGGACAATAAACTGCTATCAGACTGACCCTCCTCAGACAGCAACTACAGACAAAATAAAAATGAGTAATTTTTTTAAAAATTTTCTGAAGGTCCTGGAGACTAAACAAAAGCAGATAGGTTCTAGAAGAAGAAGATATGGCATTGGGCAAAATACCCATTTTTGACTGCCTCTAACCTGAGGGCAGATGACAGTCTTTGTCAAATGCAATGATTAAAATTGTGGCAGGAAACCCAGTGTCTCTGGCCAGGAGAATCAGAAAATGTTTTGGCAGCCAGACCTGCTGGAAAGTGAGGGGGAAATCCCAGAAAGCCATGTCAGGGAGAGGGGCTTACAAATTTTGTGTATAAACTCTGCCCACGTCTGTTGCTCATCATTCCTGTATAGGATGGACCCCAAGTACTCCAGGTAAGTGCAGAAGAACTGAACCGGGATTTGAGCTGCTATCAAAACACACTTTGCATTTGAGTCCAACCTAATTCATTAGCTGTTAAAAAGAAATATATCTTTAGAGGAATATAACAGAAGCCAAAGTCTCAACAACATAACATTCACATGGTAAAGGGTACCATAAAAAATTACTCAACATGTTTTTTCTCAAGAAAAAAAGACACATATATTTCCTACATTCAGGATACATATATGGAAGTTTCAGCTCTCAGATTTCCTTGCCAGCACTATCTTAAATTCTACCATGCAATTTTAGAAACATTTGTGATCTAATCAAATTTCTTTAGAAAATTCTTTACATTCAGGAATGCAGTATGCATTGGTCTATTGAAAAAGAAATGATTTTCCATAAGTATTCTTTTTATATTTTTATTCTAATTGGTATTTTAATCATAACAACATTGATTTTTGAAATGTCTGACAAAGTTAAGTGCAAGTTTATTATTTGAAAGCTTATTAACTCAGAGTCAGTAAAGTCATTATAAAAGTAAATTTTTTCTATCATAAAATACCACAAGGGTTTGGGGATAATCTTCTTTGTGAAGGTAAAATAATCCAACAACACCAGAAATTCAGATTTTTACTGGAAAGCGAGGTTGAAAAACCAGGTAAAGTGGTTTACTTAGAATGCATCCAGAAGTAGAACATTACTTGCCAAACCAAAGAAGTGGCTCCCTAGAACCTAAAGCTTGAAGAATCAAAGCACTATGTTCAATAACACAGGTGTCTTAAATTGAGAGAGGAATTTGGGAATCACACATCTTCCTTCCTTATGTATATAGTAATCTTGTGATGTCCATTCTGCATGAAGAAGTGCTTTGCAAGCACAGCCAAGGCAAGTACAATTTCATCATTATCAACATCATTACTATTTAGGGAACACTTACGATGGTGCCAACATCTTACTAAGCACTTTACGTTAATTAATTTGTTTTATCATTCCAATAAATGTATTAGGTAAGTACTATATCATTACTCCAATATTATTGATGAGAACACTTACTTAGAGAAATTAATTTCCCAGTTATGTAGCTAGAAAGTAGCAAAGCCTGAAGTTGGATGCAGATCTGTTAAATACAAAATTATATGCTCTTAACTTATTTATTGGCATGAAAAATAATGATAAATAATAACACAACCATTTGTAAACATAAGGCTTGAAAATCAGTCTCTAATTCAGTCTTTCTTTTAACAAATAATTGTAGTATCATTATAAAAATGTATATATTTTGTGTGAAGCCCCATTACATCACAGAGTAATTTGGGCAGAGAATTAAAAAGTATTTCCAAAGTTCTCTAGAGGGACTGGGGAAAAAATGTGGAAATTTTAAACTTCCCCACATGGGAATTCCTGATATTCTCACAAACATACCAATTATTTGGAGTAATGAAAAGTTTCAAAAATTGATTGTGGTGATGAATGCACAACTATACAATGATACTGTGAACAAGTGATTGTACACTTCGGATGACCGCAGGGTATGTGACTACATCTCAATAAAATTGCATTAGTATGTATATACTTTGACTTTGGATGCTTTGTGTGGTATGTGAATATATTTCAATAAAATTAAAAAATGTATATACTTTGAATCTATCTAAACACTTACTTTAATATCTACAGATAGTTTAAATTTGGAGCTGAGGAATTATCATATAGTTTCTAATATTGCATAATCAATGACATAGCCCAAATGATACCCAGTTTTCTTAATGTTCAATCTTTGACATATGTGACAGACAGAAATTTGGTGTAGTTACACTAGAGTAGTAAAAGGATAATTACCAATAAAATTGTTATATAAATATTTTCCCATTTACTAATTTTATAGTATGTAATCTCAATTATAAAGACAATTTTGTTCCTTAGTGCCCAAATTTCCAAATTATTGTAAAAAATAGGATTTGCTTTCTCAGATTACAGAGTTTAATAGAAGTTTATGTGCAAAGTAAATAAACCAGTCAACATAATATTATTTTGTACCACATAGAAAAAATCCAAAACTAATCAAAACGAACAGATTTTTAAACAATAGATATAATTTAAACCAACAGCTTCTATAGTATAGTAAACAGAGGCAAGTGAATTCCACAGCTGTATGCAAATGAAATGAAAAATAATTAAGCACTTCTCATTTTCCCATTGAGAAACTGTTGAGGCAGACAGAAATAAGGATACATTTTATACCAGGCCAAGGCAGCATACACATCTGCCATTATATTTAAAGGTAAAAAAATAATACTGATATCATGAAAGACATCATATCAATATAAAATGCATTACAGTCTTCCTGTGATTACTATAGTAAGCATCTTTATTATCAGGTTCTGGAGTTGACTTTGCATCATTTCAGCTGTTATTTATTTCACATCTTTCTGAAATACTGTATGCATCTGTAAGCTGGCATCGTCTCTATTGAGATAACTTCGATACTAAAGGAAATGCTCAAGTTAATGATGGGCTTAGGCTGCCAGCAGGTGGTTGTGCCCATCACGGAGCCCATCAGGAGCAAAGCGTTAAAGGGTTTCTAAAAAGGTGATCGTTTCTCTTTAGTCCGTAGTTAGAGGAGAGCAATAAATCATGTGCAACATGCTTTAAAAACAGAAATTGCTTATCCAATGAGAAATAAAATCTTTCTTATTAATTTAGCAGTCTGTGAATGAGTCTCTGACTGTTTTTACATGTTCCCATTTAAAAAAAGACACACTTTTATCACTGGCAATTCAATTCTAGTCAACTCAATTCAAGTCAGTTCAATCAAGTAGGCATTTATTAAACAAGCAATCCATGCTCATCTGTTCACTGTAGGAATAGAAATTATTCAATCTGCTTTCAAGTATCCTATACTTGATATTGAGGATAAATCTTATATATTTGAAATACCAGGTTAAGAATATAAGGCAATATATGTGATAGATCCTATGTGCTACTCTATAAAGATTGTAAGACTTTAATGGAGGGAAAATTATCTTATCGGCATTGTTACTGAAAAAAAAATGTCTAGTAGAAATTTGAATATCAAACTAAGGGGCTAAATGATTTGAATGGAAAGAATTAGCTGTGATCATGAGACAAATCACAATATATCTAATTTTTTAGAGAGCCAACTTTCTGTCAGTACACCTGTCTCTAATCAATCTGTACACAATAAAACTACTTAAATCGGTAAATATGAAGGACATTACATAGCAAAACTATATTTTAATGTTCTGATTAAAATTAGATAGAAAGATTATAGATAGATTGATGACAGGTGATTGGTATATTGTGAGAGAACCAATGTTATCATTCCCAATTATGTATACTATAAAACTCTGGTGCTAATGTGAGTATATAATTAAATAGTCTGCAAATCTAGGAACTATCCTGAAAGTTTGGTGAAAACACAGTGGATAGAAAGTGTAATGCTGAACCTGAGGGGCCCCAAATATGATTTGTCCGTGAATTCAGTACAAAGTTTTCCAACCCCTCTGATTTTGCTGGATGGGGACCTGTTAACACTTCCCCTGAAAACAGTAAAATAGGCTTTGCCAAAGTAGTTTAAGTATCTTAAATGTGTTCATGATCTGGCAAGAAAATAAAGAATATCTGACCAAAACAAAAAGATACGTGGAGCACTGAAGCATGCTTTTCTCCTGGAGGAATCTGCAATACTGTAGGATTTTGAGCTTTGGTTTGTAAGCCTTGAAGCATTCTGCAAGAGGAGACAAAGTCTACAACCATCCCAGGTGGGATGCTTAATAGGCGAGTACCTTAAATTTAAGACCCACTCAGCATAATGGTCTACCCACATCCCAGAGGATTGCTAAGAAAATTGTCTGCCCCAAACCATGATGATGAGTGGAAGGGTAACAATAATTAATAATAATAATAACAACAACAGTAACTATAGAAATAATAATAAGTGAATTTGAGAAACCTGTAACAAAAGCAAGGCCATCTTACGTGCTTTATGAATGAATTAAATCCTTGAGCAAATGTTTAAAATCTCAGATCAGTAATTTAATTTAAAATAATTGTGAATTTATGGTGAGCCCAGACTCTTGAGAAAATCGATAACAATTTCTCTCTAGAGAAATCTGTTTTAGTTCAAAGAATTCTCAGTTCCAACAAAAGAGCCACACACCGGAAAAAGAGACAAAATGCACAAAGAAAGAAGCTACATGTATAATTACCAGTAGAAAGAGCAGAAAACAGATTATACCCACAAAGTCTTTATCGATCAGGATTACTATACACAAGAGGAGAAAATATATATAATTAACATGTTTCAATAACTAAAGCAGGTGCTTAAAAAGTCCAAATAAGACATAAAAATAGAGTATTTCAAGAAGAAAATTAAAATCTTTAAAATTTTAGACATCAATAGGCAAGTTTAGGAGAAGTTCAGATATACCTGAACCCATAATTTGAAGATAAAATAAAATTACATATCAAAGTGCAGCCTAGAGAGGCAAAGGGATTCAAATTATGAGCAGTCACAAGAAATGCAGAGATTTAGAAAAGAAAAGCAGTGCTTTTGAGAGATTTTGAGTTCCAGGAAGAGAATAGAGGGAAATGTCAATATTCTCAGAATTGATTTTAACTATAGTAGGCTAGGTTTCCTAGATGCAAACCACAACTCAAGGAATTAATTTGCTTTTTGTTTTTCACTTTGATTTGGAGGTTATCCTAAGAAACTCTTGTAGGACAATGGGGAATCAGGATGGGGAAGTAAAGGGAGCCAATTCAATGCTTCTTAATGAGAAAGATTTCACTGTGGATTCCCGAGCTCAATCTCGCTGGGACTTTGAGGTCTGGTGCATGTCAGCATCAGCAAACTTCATTCTGGAAAGGATCTGACAGTGAATGTTTTAAGCCTTGTGAAACATACCGTCTGTCATACACACTGTTGCAGTGCAAGAGCAGCCATAAACAAACTTAAAAGAATGAGTGGCTGTATTCCAATAAAATTTTTATTTACAGAAACAAGCAGCAGGCTGGATTTGTGGGCTCCCAGGGTAGAGCATGCCTTAGCGGTATCTCATAAAAATGAGGCTAAAACTGGGGTTTCACCCTCCATCTCCTGTGCATCCCTGGCTGGGGATTGCTTCCAGGTTGCTAATACCCTAGATGTTATGACCTGCTCCGTGAATGGACTGAGCACACCAAAACAAACAAACAAACAAAAACCAACCAACCAACCAAACAAAAAAAAACAGCCAACCTAACAAAAAACTGCAGGTAGAGTGTTGGCAGTGGCTTCAGTAGAAAGTCAACCTATACACAGGAATTTTAATGTTGAGGGGATATGAGCGTGGCTCCAACAGAGTCTGACATAGCTTCGGCCAATCACCAAATTTGAGATGCCCCCAAATACCAAGATTTACAAGTAAAAGGAAACCCAACCTCTAACACATCATGGTGAAGCTGCAGCATTCAAAGTCTAAGAGCTTACTCATATGTGAGATAGGTCAATGTCCAAAAGCTTGAAGGCAGAAGAGCCCATTTTTTTCAGTTACTCAAATGAATGAGAGAATAAGAAGTGAAGCCTGCACGTGAGCCTGCTAAATTCACCCTGAGATCAAGGCGGGTAGACGGGAAGATCCTGGGAGCTCAGAGAATCCAGTCCAACTGACAGAGACACCAGTTCTGAGGAAGGTGCCATGTCTGATCCCCGGGACCTCCAGATAATCGATAGATAGCCTGCACTTCACTTCCCCTTTCCAAGTCTCCAGCACCCTCCTCTCACCTGCAAACACTAACCTGGAAGCGCACCTGTAGGGAGAGCCTGTGAAGCAGAGTCCCGGGCCTTGGGGGTGAGGTGTGATGCTGAGACCCGGATGGCGACGGGGAACCCGGAGTACCTGGGGGACTGGGGGGAAGATGGCCTGGGGCGTTCCCTCTGTCTCCCGGTCCACGGGCTCCTCACTCTCCTCTCCTTGAGTTATCCAGAAACACACGGCCTGGCCACATGCCCTTCAGCAGGACACTTTACCAGCTAGACTCCTAGGGGAACAGGATCCACTGCTCTCACACCTGAGAAATAAAACTACTTCAAAATAAAGACTTTGATTAACTATGAAATCTAAAGTGGAATTAGTAGAACAGATGCACTAAGAAATTAAAATAAGCATAATGCATTTAAGATATTGAGGGTTACTATTAGTAACATGAAGAATGGACTAGACATATTTTAAGGGATCCACATGGAAATAAATACTACAAATAAAATAAGTATAAATGACAAGATATATCTGAAAAATAAAAGGCTAGACACAGATGAAGAGTAAATCAGTGAGTAGAAAGATCAGATTAAGGTATCTGCAAAGAGTCAGTAGGAAATAAGAAAAGACAGAGAAAGAAGTTTAAACTCTAAAATATGGAACGATTGTGAAGTGCCAGCATTGCAATAGAGTCTAAGGAGAGAAAAATGAAGAGGAATTTATGATTGAAGAAATGAATTTAAATGAATTTAAATGTTATATAATTAAAGAAAGAGACAGATCCCAAAAATGGGGGTTCATATAGTGACAATAGAATAGAGAAGGATAATCTCACACTCATACACAATATCATGAAATTAAAATAAAGGCAGAAAGAAAATTAAAAAATCTTCCTAAGTGGAAGAGACAATTCGTGATAAAGCTACAAAGATCAGGCTGACAAGAGACTTTTCAACAGAAGCTTCAAATGCAAGAAGACATGAACAAACATGTTTAAAGTACTGAAGAAAAAGAATGTTATTTCAAATATTAAAGCATCATAAATATATTCACAAACATACTCAAAATAATTGTCAAGAAAAATATTATTGGAGGAATTATACTTTCATATTGACCTTGGACATGTTTAAAGGCATAGAAAACACAAACAAATAGTGCAATAAACACCTTGATCCAGAATTTGTTGACATTTTGAAATTTGCTTCTTTATATGGCTTGCGATATTCACATAAGTTGGATGAAAACTGAAAGATTTGAAAGCAATATGACACTAACTTTATATACTGAAGAATAGATATTCACAGTAAGGACATTGTATGATATCAGAATCCTACCTAAGAAAATTAAAAATGCCTCATAATGCTCTCATGAATATGGTATATTTCTCCATTATTTAGGTCTTTCAAAAGTCATCTCACCAAAGTTTTTTGTTTTCATGTGTATGTTTTGCACATATTTTGCTAAATTTATACCTAATTATTTTATATATTTATATTCTTCTAAAGGGTAATTTTTAAATTTTATTTTCCAACTGTTGCTAGTATAGATTTGATATATAGTGGAAAAAAATGGTACTATTACCCGTAGAAACCTAATATATGTTGCAAAAATGGGCACAATTCTCTACAGTGCCTCATATCAGATATGAAGTATCTATTCCAACTCTTGAATGAGAAGTGACCGTTCAGTTTGCTTTGGCCAACAGTGCATGCTAGATGTGAACTTGTGCCAGTTGTAAGTTTCAAAGGCCTTGCACATTTCCATGCTTTGTCTTGGAATGCTCTGCTGCCATGTGCACAGTCTGGAGATAGCCTGCTGGAGGATGAGGGAAATCATGTAAAGAAGCCCTAGATGTCCAACTATATTAACCAAGGTCATCATAAACCAGGTAGCCTCAGGCCATCTGCAAGTGTACTGCAGATATATGACCACGCTCAGACAAGAACAGCAAAGCTTTGTCAAGAGCTGAAGAACCACCCAGCCTAGACCAAAGTGACCCACTAAATAAATGCTCTTCATGTCATGAAGTTCTGGGTAGGCTGGTAATGCAACAGAATCTGTCTGATTATGGCAACTGGTATCATATTGGTGTGCTGTCATAACAAAAAGCAAATATGTGGCATTGGTTCTAGAATCAGACAACATCAGAAGCTAGCAAAGGGGTGACTAAACCATTAGGAAAAGCTGGAAAATACTAAGTAAATTGCTTCTGCAGACTGGAATAAAAGTAATGTGTATTATATAGTGGCAAAACAATTGGCTAATTGTTCCCTCCAGCCACATGGAAAGAATGGCTAATGAAGCTTTCAATTTACCTAAGATCTTCTGGTAAAATGATGAAAGTGTTGACCACTTAGTATTGCTCTATAGAGTAAGTCAAAGAAAAGAGAGCAATTAAAAAAGAAAACTTTCATATGCAAGCCAAATGTAGAGGAAACATAAAGGTACTGAGAATAGTTCATTTGAGAAAAGAAGAAAAATCTTTCTCATTTCCAATCTTTCTAGTAGCAAAATATTCTCAAAGGAAAATGTAGCCTGGGTGTATAGATCAAATAAAATATGTGCTGTATAGCTGTAAGATACTTTTTAAAAGTATTTTTGAAAGATTTAAAAGATTCTCAAAAGATTTAAGCAGAACTTGGCTGACTTTACCAGCTAGGCAAAAGGGCTGCTCAGAATCCGCAGGGTCTTATCTACAGGAGCCAGGCAAGACGAAAGAGGATACAGTCCTGGATACCTTGAAGAGAATTGTGGATGTGTGCTTGAGAGCATGGACTGAACCCAATTCAGATTAATAGAAAGCATACAAAGATTTTAAGTTGTTGTACTGGCAGATATACCAAATGATTGGGCTGAAATGGACTGAAATGCTTCAAAATGCAACATGGGAAAAAAGACCCCTGGGTCCTCAATATTTTATGAGCAGGAAGCAGGCTGAAATATTTACTCAGGTGCTAGCTAGCATTGATGGGAATTGTATTATGTAAAAAAAAGGATGTGCCAGAGGTCCGTGCCAAGATCTCAGAATGCAGAGCCAAGATCTGTGGGGAAGAAAAATGATTTTGTATTTTAAAGTGTTATTTATGAAAAAGATATGCAATAGAAATGCTAGGTAGCCCACATCACCTATAATATTTACTATCTGGCCCTTTACAGAGAAGGTTTGCAGAAACCTGGCCTCAGAAGCCACTCCCAGGGAGCAAAGGACAGTGGCCTGGATCCACTTCCAAGGAAGACAACCAAACTCTTAGCAAAGGACATCCCTTGCCCCCAGAAGTGGGAGTTCTAGAAACGGGTGCCTAGATTTATTTCAAAATTGCTATGGGCCATTCACTGGCATGTGCCTCTAATTCATCCTTTGGAAAGGAAGTATTAAGGCCATTTTTCTGCCTGTGTCTCTGTTGTATGGGAGCAGATAATTTGCCATTTGGGTTCATAGTTGTCTGCAAGATTAGGAGCCTGTTCTACATCTTGGACATATCTAAGATGAAGAGAATGTTTTCGGCTCCTGGGAAATGCATGCAGTATTTTGGTTTTATTCACTGGCTAAAACAAATAGACTGGCAATAGTTGAGGGTGAAGTAAATAATTTTCCTGAAATTCTCAGTATTTTATACTATTTATTATTTAATGTAGCTAGTACATTTTGATTTTTACTTATTTTTTCAAGGTCACATTAAACATTTCAAAGAATGTTTGACCCTTATTTTAGCTATTCTCAGGCATAATGGCACAAAAAAATGAATACTAAGTGAATTAAAATTTGGAATTAAAAATGAATTGATACACATCCCAGGGTGATATGGGCAGAGAGTATCAGTGTATTTGCAGGGCCCCCGGAGGAGCTGGGGAGAAATGCGGAAATGTTAGACTTCCCCACCCAGGCTATTGCTGATTTTCCTACAAATATTGAGGACTGTCAATTTAGGGGGCTGAGCCCTTGATCTGGGGGCTTTCCTCTGTGAGGCTAGTTGCTGCAAAGGGAGAGGCTAAGCCCACTTATATTTGTGCCTGCTAGTCCCCCCCAGACAGCCTCTTTGTTGCTCAGATGTGGCCCCCTCACTAAGCCCACTGGGCAGGTGAACTCACTGCCCTCCCCCATACATGGGACATGACTCCCAGGGGTATGAATCCCCCTGGCAATGTGGGAAATGACTCCTGGAGATGAGACTGAACCCAGCACTGTGGGATTGAGAGGATCTTCTTGACCAAAAGCAGAAAGAGAGATGAAGCAAAGTAGGGTTCCAGTGGCTGAGAGATTTCAAATGGAGTCAAGGGTTCATTCTGGAGGGTATTCTTATGTGCTATATAGATATCACCTTTTGGTCTTTACTGTGTTGGAATGGCTAGAGGGAAATACCTGAAGCTGTTAAACTGCAACCCAGTAACCTTGATTCTTGAAGACAATTGTATAACTATGGAGATTGCATAGTGTGATTGTGTGACTGTGAAAACCTTGTGGCTCCCACTCCCTTTATCCAGCGTACGGACACATGAATGGAAAAATGGGGACAAAAATTAGATGAAGAATAGAGTGGGATAGAGGGGATAGAAAGATTTAGGTGTTCTTTTTTGCTTTTATTTTTATTTTGGAATAAGGAAAAGTTTCAAAAATTGATTCTGGTGATGAACGTACAACTGTATGATGGTGCTGTGAATAACTGTACACTGTGGATGACTGTAGGGTGTGTGAATATATTTCAGTTAAACTGCATTAAAAAAGTAAATGAACAATGGGGGAGGAGGAGAATGGGATGTTTCAGATGTTCTTTTTTAATTTTTATTTCATTTTTTGGAGTAATGAAAATGTTCAGTTTGACTGATGCTGAGAACAACTGATTGTACACTTTGAAAGATTGTATGTTATGTGATTCTATCTCAATAAAATTGCATAAAAACTGAATTGATACAACAAATGAATGGGGGGGTGTAAAAAAACAAGGTGCCAAAACACAAAGGGTAGGCTTACTTAATAATGATGGACAGTATTTTTTTCCCTTCCTTTTCCTACTATGTAGTGTACAGATCTAAGCTTTGAGTTTCTCAGTCCTGTTTGCATCTAAGGAAGCAATGTAACAGTTTTTGTCAATGAGATGTAAACTACGTGTGCCATGGAGATTTCTAAGAATTTTTTGCTCTTCTTATATAAAGAAAGATATGCCTTAGTAATTCCCTCCTTTCCTGCCAAGAACACACACATAAGCCTGGAGATGCAGCCACCACCTGCATACACAAGGAAAAAAGTGCATACACAGAGGAAAAAAGCCACATGGCAAGTTCAGTGAGGCCGAAGGGAAGACAGCGTCTGGGCCACTGATGGCAGCATTAAGTAGCTGACAATACCGTGAGTACCGTCATGTGAAAAAAAGAAACATCCTTTTTGTTTATTCTCTTTCTAGTCATGTTTTCTATTTCTTGCAGATAAACAGATTTCCTATTTATATGTATATTTAGAGAAAAATCATTGAATATTGATTCTTGCTTTCATTCTTCTACCCAATAAAAACAATGATTGCCTTAGGAAAAATATAAAGCAGAAGCAACTTCTCTTCTAGTTCTCCTTTCTTTCTTTTTCTGTTTGCTTATTTATAGTCCACTAGAATAGGTTTCCATTCAATCCTTGTTCTGCTCTCAATTTAAATCGTATCTCTGCTATGGCCCAGTGTTGCCCAAATCGATAAATAAGTCTATTTCCTCAGGTCTTAAATCTCTGAAAGAACCATGATTCATGTCTTACCCTTGCTCTCCACACTTGTCCTTTGAGCAAATTTTGTTTCCAATAGTTGGGCACCTTTTAAAACCTCCACCAGCACCACCTTAACCTACATCAAAATCATCTCTATCATAGCCTGATTAGTTTCCCAGCAGCTGAAACTACCATAAAACAGATAGGCTTAAACAACAAGAATTTATGGGCTCATGGTTTTAAGGCTAGAAGTCCAAGTTCAAGGTGTCAGTATGGTGATGATTACTCACCAAAGTCTGGGGCTGGCTGCAGGTAATCCTTGGTCCTTGGCTTTTCTGTCACATGATCATGCACATACAATACCTTTTTCTGTCTCCTCTGGGTTCTTTTGACTTCTGGCTTCTTCCTATGGCTTTATTTCTCTCTGCCTGACTTTCACTCTGCTTATAAAGGACTCTATCAATCTGGATTAAAGCTCAACACAATTGAGTTGGGCTTCACTTTAACGGAAATAACATCTTGAAGAGCTCCTATTCACACTGGATCCCCACTGATCAGAATGTGGTCCAAGACCAAGAACATGTCCATCCTGGGTACACAATTCAATCCTCCCCATAGGCTACTGTCATTACTTTTAACTCCTCTTTCTACCTGTATTCTTTCACCTTACATTTTTTTTTAACAGTTTGATCACCACATCAGGTGATTTCACTACCCTGACCAACGCCCTATAATGTTTTTTCTTTGAGATTGGATAAAACCAGATATCCTTGGCATGGCCGCTAAACCTTACGTGATCCGGTCCTGGCAATCACTCTTCCCTTTATGCATTTTGTACCATTTGATCTGTCTCCATTTGTTACCTGACCATGCCAAGCAGGCTCTTGCTGTGAACGAGTAATGAAGGGTTTTGCTCTAAGGGAGCACCCATTTTATGGAGATATGACGTAAGAGGAAAAGCAATTCAATTTTAGTCAGGGGTTTTGTAAGGGCATTAATCATTCAAATAATGCATCTCATTCTATTATATAACACTTAGTATTGAAAATTATGGACTCTCAGAGTTAAAAATGAATATAGAAATGTGTTAAATTATTACTTTACTTCAAGGGAATCTGGGCCCTATATAATGTAATATAATACTTTTTACAATGTCAGTGGCAGAATTAGAACTAGAACTAAATTTCTGCTTTCCAATGCCACTAATATGCAATTTTCCTCCCCTCTGACATAAAAGAAGCAAATACAATCTGAAATGCTAAGGGAAATCTTTTCAGAGAGATATAACACCATAAACATCAAAACATTCAGTGGGTTGGTATCTTAACTGTATT
Source organism: Choloepus didactylus (assembly GCF_015220235.1). Taxonomy (NCBI): domain Eukaryota; kingdom Metazoa; phylum Chordata; class Mammalia; order Pilosa; family Megalonychidae; genus Choloepus; species Choloepus didactylus. Next base: position 8,707,660 of record NC_051322.1, read on the forward strand.
ATGGGAGCTCATATGTCTTCAATGAGCAATTGTCTAGGTGGTGATTATAGGTAGGGTAAATAAACACACCAAATTGTCCACATTTATAAACGTTATCCAGATGATAACATCAATCGGCCATCTTACACTCCCAAACCTGTCCTGATTTCCACATGAATTATATGATCATCCTATTTCTGGAGGGATTTATTTCTACTTGAATCATGAGTATAAAGTGAAGTATACCATTTAGGTTTTAAATGTTCTTCTTAAGATACCCTTTTAGATTTCTGCAAAATAGTACCTTTGCATGTGTGCTCAACAAATCAATTAATGATAAAACACTTGGCATTTCTCCATAAAATATTATATGTCTTATAATGGTAGACTTGGCTGTTCAAAATAAGACCCCCTTTGAAAACAATAACCAATGCTAAAATATGTAAATTATATATAAATTTATATTTGAGTGTGTGTATATATATATAATGTTTTTTGCGTGTGTTTACATATATATAAACACTCTCACATGCACACACAGTATTGAAGGTACAAAGCCTAATTCCAAGTCCATATTTCTGACCAAAACCTACACATATCCCAGAATCATAACCTCTATTATTTCTGCAGACATTTATCTATGCTGCAAAATCTTGTGCTCTGGGGCTTCGACCACATGGTAGCCAGATGGAAGACTTTCCAGGCCCATGACCTGTGGGAGTTGAAGGTTCTTATGAGAGTCTGTAGATACCCATGTATTTGTACCTTAAAGTTAAGTGACCCATATATAGGGGTTTGCCCCACCCCATCCCCAAACTCAGTGACTTCCGGAGAAGGCTGCCTTGGCAAGGTACAGAGCTAGAGCAGAACAGAGGTGGAAAAGAAAGCAAATGAAAGGGAAGTCTTTTCTGAGAGGTTCTGAAGGGTTTTTGTCAGCTTCCTTATCTAGCACTCACAGCCTACATAAGCCTGATGCTCTCATGACTTCAACTTAGTTGCAAAAGCAAAGGCAAAGCTTTACTAGAGAGGAGATATTTACCATAGGCTCAAAAACACCAAGGGTAATTGTCAGCACGCAGTCAAAAATTACCAGAGTCACAATCTCTCAAGGCAGTAGGAATAAGAACAAAAAAACGACAGAAATGATAACAGGAATCACGTGTTTTGAGGTATTGGAATTTTAGGCAGTTTAAAACACTTATATTTGACATGCTTAAAAAGTACTTTTCTTTTTCAACTTTGACATGTAAAAAACTTGGAATTTTTCACTCCATTCTTGTAATGAGAAGAGCTATAAAAACTTAAAATGTAAAGTACTTTTCTTATATCCATCAGAGAACTGAGGTGTGGAGCAAACCACTACCCTGAAAGGTTGAGAGGAAAGTACATCCGGGTAGTCAGAGCTCAGGGCTGCTTACCAGGAACAGTCAGTGCCCCATACCCTAAGGAGGTAGGGCACTTAACTAGTGGTTTTGGAGAAGAGCTGGAAGATGAATATGGACAAGAATGAGCTTTACGGGAACCCCATTCAGCAAGTATCTCTACAGGTTCACAGGCTCTTCTCCCTCTAACTCAATCAGGCTCTCACAGGAGTTTCCAAGAGAGTAAGGAGCCCCACCTGGGGACCTGCTAGGGAAGGGCAGTGTAGACACTGGTAAAGTGTCTCCCACTTGAAAGGAAGTCATCACTACCCATTGGATGACACTAAAAAGCTAAAAAAAGGAAAACTGAACAATTTTATGTCCAAAAATGTGAGAACATAAATGAAATGGACTAATCCTTGAAAAACACAAACTACTAAAATTCACTCAAGGAGAAATGGATAATCTATTTAAGAGATGGAATCACTAATTAATAACCTTCTCCTTCCAAAACCCAACAACCACAACAGGACCAGGTGATATCACTGATGAATTCTGACAACATTTAGGGAAGAAATAAGACCATTCTATACAATATCTCATAGGAAACAGAAAAGAGAGAAACATTTCTAAACTCATTTTATGAAGCCAGAATTACCTGGATACAAAAAAGGAATATTATAAGAAAAGAAACTTGCAGACCAATATCTCTCATGAATAGAGATATATACTAGTAATGCAAGACAATAAACACATAATAATTTAACATATAATGAAAACATATGAACACACCAACAGTTGCAGAAAATATCAATAAAATCCAACACCATTCATGATTAGTAAAAAAAACTCTCACAGAAAACAAGAAATTGAAGCGAACTTCCTAAAATTAATAAAGAATATATACAAAAATCCTAAAGATAACATCTCAATTAATGGTGAGAAACTAAATGGTTTCCCCCTGAGATTGGGTACAAAGCAAAGATATCTTCTCTTATCACTCCTATTCAACATGACACTGTGTCTTAGGTTTTCAGGCTCCTATGACAAATACCACACAGTGGGTTGCTTTAAACAGCAGGAATTTGGTGGCTCACATTTTTCTGGTTGGAATAAGTCCAAAACTGAGGCATCAGCAAGGTGATGTTTTCTTCCCAAAATCTGCAACATTCTGGTGCTGGCTGAGGGTGATCCTTGGGGCTCCTTGGCTTCTATCCAGGCCTCACATCACATGGTGATGTTATTTACTTTTTCTTCCAGGTTCCCTTGATTTCTGGCTTCCAGATCCTCCCTGTAGCTTTCTTTGACTGTCTGAATTTTTCTGCCTATAAAGGACTCCAGTAATCTGGATTAAGACCCAACCTCATTTGGTTGGGCCACCCTTAATTAAAATAACCTGTTCAAGAGAACCTATTCACAATGGGTTTACACTCACAGAAATGAAGATGAAGATTAAGAACATGTCTAAGTTGGAGTACATAACTCAATCTACCACACACTGGAAGTATTATGAGAGGTAATCAGAGAATAAAAACAATAAAAGATACGCAGTTTGGAAAAGAAATAAAGCATGCATAACATGACTATTCAGAAAACTACAAAGATGCTCCAAAAGCCACTTAAAACTATTAGGAATCTTTTGTAAGAATGCAGGATGCAAGGTCAATATATAGAAATCAATTGCTTTCTTATACCAGCAATGAGCAACAGATTTTATAGCAGCACCAAAAAATAGTTAAGTGTAAATCAAAATTTATAATCTAGATCTAGATCTAGATTATCTAGATCTAAATAATATTTAGATCTAGCTCTAGATCTAAATTATAATTTAAATCTAAATCTATATATATATGTGTGTGTATATATATATATCTCACAGGATCTTCATGCAAAACTACATAACATTGATTAAATTAAAAAATTCTCAATGAATATATACCTATTCCATGTTCATGGATTGGAAGGCAATCTTTCTTTCTTCCTTCATTCCATGCAGGATTCCAAATTGCATTTAGTCATGTCTCCTCAGCCTTCTTTTAGCTGTGATGGCTTCTGAGAATTTTCTTATTTTTCATGATATTGACAGTTTTGAGGAGTACGGGTCAAGAATTTTACAGTGTGTCGCTGTATTGGAATTTGTATAATGTTTTTGCATGCAAAACTACAGAACATTGATTCTACAGTACTGGTCAGGAATTTTACAGTATGCCCCCGCATTAGAATTTGTATAATGTTTTTAGTCATGTTTAGGCTGGTGTTATGGGTTTCGAGAAGTGTTACAGAGGTGAAGTACCATTTCCAACACATTATATCAAGGAACACTAGCAACCTGACTTTCACTGTTGATGTTGCTCTTTATTACCTGGCAGAGGTAGCAATTGTCAGGTTTCTCCATTGTACAGTTACCCCAACTCCCTCCCCCTTTTTTACCCCTTTTCATACTGTAATCTTTGGAAGGAAGTCACAATGAGCAGTCCACACTTAAGGAGTAGGAGTTATGCTCCATCCTTTCAAGGGCAGAGTATCTATAAAAGTTATTTGGAATTCCTCTGCATGGGAGATTTTTCTCTATTCCCCAGTTAATTATTCTTTCAATCAGTTGTTTATATTACTTTGGATTTCATGCATTTAGTTGTAATTCAAAATTACCTAGTGTATTGCTCAAACCACTTCAGGTTTTGCCATTGAGCACTCTTTCATTTGGTTCATCTGTCCCATTAGAATACTTCCATCATTGTGCTCTATTTTTTTTTCTTTAACATTTCCTTACTTGGCACTGCAATATACTGTAAGCTCATACTTGTATGTTTCCTAGAATTAGCAACTTCTTCAGGGATGCCTGGTTATTTTTATTTATTCACTTACACTTATTTATTTGTTTATTTATTGGTTCATAATTTTGGAAACCAACATCTGGGCATTACTGCTCATTACGATTGGGATGCTGCAATTTCTAAGCCCTCTCATTTATCAGAGCAAGGAAATAAGGAAATCACCTACATATCTATACATAATTGCAAATATTTTGATATATGGTCACTTTACCTACATTAAATGAAACATGAATTGATACTGATGTATCCAAGCACAATTCGTTTTCACCTGGATCATTCTAGCCTTCTCCCCTTGCTTTTATGCAATCTTTTATTTCAATACGAGAAACCTGGTTTGCAGGAACCTTTTATGACAATTAAACAAACTGATTTTAAAATGGATATGGAATTGCACAGGTATTAGAATAGCCAGAAAAATTATAGAAAAGAAGAACAAGTTTGATGGACTCATATTACTCAATGTCAAGATTTATTATGTTACAGTAATCAATTCAGGGTAGTATTGGCAAAAGAATAGACAAATATATCAATTGAAGAGAATGGAGAAGCCAGAAATAAACCCACACAAATATAGTGAACTGATTTTGAAAAAGGCACAAAGATAATTCAATGGATAAACAACAGTCTTTTTATGAATGGAGTTGGAAAAAAGAGATAACCATAAGCAAAAAATAACTAACTAAATAAAAACACACACAAAAACAAAACAAAACAAAAAACCATGAACCTCAACATGAACCTCATACCTTACACAGACATTAACTTAGAATAGACCATAGAGTTAGATATAAAACATGAACTATAAAATTTCCAGATGAAAACATAGGAGAAAATCTGATAACAGCTAGTTTGCTTATCAGATTTAGATACAACATGAAAAGCACAATTCATGAAAGAAAAATGTCATGTTGAAAGTCATTAAAATTAAAACCATTTCATTCAACAAATGTTCTAACACAAAATTAGACTCAGGTTTGTTCCTTATAATGACTCTATGACCATACGATTTTCTTTCAAAGTATTATATGGTATCTTCTTTCCCATACCTTGCTCTAGGAGTTTAAATTCCTTAATTCATGATTTCTGTTTTCCAATGTCTGCCCTACACTTAGGAGCAAGCCACACCCTCCAGATGTTATATTCTTTATATCCACTAAAATGTTGTATGACACCTACTAAGGCATTCAAAGCTTGCATTCTGCCGGCACTTTGCTCCAAGACACCATAGAGTTCTGGGTCAGAACTGGCTTAACATAACTTCTGCTTTCTATTGGTCAAAAAAAATCACAAGGACAACATCAATTCAGGTTGAGAAAATACGTGTGTAAGTATATATGCTCCACTTCTTGATTTGAGGAGGTACAAAATTGCCAAGCAAAGGGACTTACCTGGGGGTGGGGTGGGGCTTAATTGTGTCTATTTTTGCAAATAATCTAACATACTCAGAGAATTTATTGGTCTAACATCTAAAAGCTAAAAGTAATCTTTCCCTCATTTACCATTTCATTGACTCTGACTTATATACTAGATGTTAACAGTCCTCAGGCCAAAGTTGCATAGTAGCATTTTGACACCTCATCTTGATGGTCCTAAAGAGTTTCTTGAATGAGCCAAGTAGTTTATTGATAATGCAATATTTTTCTATTCTTAGTGGCGTAATAATTCCCAAATGGATATAAGTTCTGATGAGTAAAAAATAACTAAATTAGCCCTCTCAAAAACATTGTCAGATTTTTACCATGTCCAACAAAATCTCTTAGGTTAGAAATATTTTATTTACCCTTATTTTTAACAACCTGCATCCAAGAGTGTCATCTTGAAATACGTAAACCATACTGACAATTGCTGCTTTAGTCTGCCACAATTACATTCCATGCCCCCGTTTCTCTCCAGTAACCCCCTAAACTATATTGTCTTCTTGTCCATTGTCACAAGTTTAGTATTATGAAATTCAGACTACTTAATGCTTAGAGAGGCACAGATAAATATAGGTCTACCTAGTTTGGACAAAAGTCTTATATCTAAATTTTTCCACATGAGAGATCATATTTTCAAAAAGAGAAGTGAGAAATTAAAACCAGAAAAAAATTTTTAGAGTCAATTAATATTTCAATGATGATTACTTTTAAAAATAGCTCCAATTTCTGACCTAAAACATGCAGCAAATAAACTACTTGGAGATAACATTTTTGCATAAGTACAGATATGCAAGAGAAGCAAATGAGTCATTATTAATATATATGTGTACATATGCATATCTATGCATATATTCACTATATACCATATGCTTATGAGGTGCCTTAATAGAAAAAGTAAATGAATAAAGAGTCTTTCCTAAGCCAGAGCTGTGTGAACCTGCTCTTTAGAATCCAGACTTTTAGCCTTTATATTATCTAGCCCTTGCAATGTTTTAGTTAATAAAATATAAATGCCACTGTACAGGAAGTGAAAAGACAAAAGGCCAGGCATCCAAATCTGGAAACATTGCGTATTTTCATAAAAAAAATAAAGCACAGGGATAAATTTCAAATCAAAGTATAATTCATAACTTTGAAATGGAAAAAAATGGTCTTGAAGCAGTCATGAATAGAAATACATTAATGTGCTTTCATTTTAACAAGCAAAATGTGAAGATTAAGAGTCCTTAAAAAAACTTATGGGAATGATAATGAGATCTTATAGATTAAATTGCTAAAATTTCATAAATAAGGACTATTCAAAAATTTTATTTGAAAAAAAAAAGATTTTTAACTGAACAGAAAATATTTTTAAATGACCTTATCTGCTACCTGAATTCTCCAGGTGAAGGCAGTAGCGTCTATGATGTGACCTAATCCCTCTACAGTCACCTGTGACATCAACAATCATCTGTAGGGAATTTAGGCATGTTTTCCATCGTGCAAGAAGCTGGGAAAAGGACATAGGACATGTTCTCAATATCACACTGCAGATTTGTCTGCACTGATAAAAATTCAAAGAGAATCCACCTGTAAAGCAACCTGATTCATTCCTAAATTTAAGGTAGCATTAAACAAGCACATTTTGTCATTGGTTATTAGTGTTTCTCACCATAATTGGTGTAATCTCCTTAAAAGCAGTTAACAATAGGTGTGATGCTTCTGTTATTTGTGTGAAAATTTTGTTTTTGACTTCATTTTTTTTGATAATTTATCTATATTCATCATAGGCACCTCTCCACCACACGTGTATAAAAACATCAAATAAATGAGAACAAACTCACTAATATATTTGTATAAAATGTTTTATATTTTAAAGAATAATTTGTTCCTTTAAATTCTATGCACGAAGTTTTGGAGTACAAAAGGGAAATTAAGAAGCATTTACATGGGGGCAAAATGTAAATGAATAATAGGGGGGATAAAGGGATGGGATGTTTTGGGCGTTCTTTTTTACTTTTATTTTTATTCTTTTTTTGGAGTAATGGAAATGTTCAAAATTCATTGTGGTGAAAATGCACAAGTATATGATGATACTATGAACAACTGTACCCTTTGGATGACTGAATGGTATGTGAATATATCTCAATCAAATTGCATAAAGAAAGAAGCATTTATAAACTTTGGTAAAATCCTCCTTAGATTTGGTAGTTTGATGTAAAAAAATGAAATATCTAACTCCGAAACCCTCAAAATGTCAGTAAAATTGCTGATGATTCCAAAATTATTCCCCTGAGGTTATAAAGAAATCATAAACATTGGGATTTCTGTAAATGCCAGAATGGAAATGTGAGAGAAAACTGCTGACAAGTGAACTTTAAGATATGAACACACCCAATGCATCTACATTATCCATGTCTGATACAGGGAGATGTGTCATGTGGTGGACAAATTATAGTATTTCAAAGCTAGACTGAGCTGAGTATTCTCAGGTAAGTCTCTAAGCTTCTTCATTTGCAAATCTGAGATAAAACTACTCTGCAAGGGTGTGAGGATTTATGAAATATCAAGTGTATCGACTGAGAGACTATGGTGCAAACTAGGCTTCCATCAAATGGTTTGGGTGGTGACTGATTATCTATCCGGTGTTGGAGATTTTCCTCGATAGCAGTCGGCACCCCTTATAATCCCCGTAGTGCATGCCCAGGAGCAGGAGATCCTATTTCCCAGACTCCTTCAGGAACAGAAAACGAAGTTCACTTTTCTGAGAGGCCTACAGATGAATGGGCAAAATCTTTCCAGTTTCCCTGAAGCAGACTCAATTTCTTATACTAGGCTTTTTCTTCACTTTACAGAAATTTTCACTGACATAATACACCGTTGTATTGAGTTCATTATAAATTATTTAGTAATTTCTCACACCTCCCTTCCTAACACTTAGACCTCAGAGCAGAAAATGTCATTTACCTTGGTGTTCCAAGAGACTGGATATATTTCTGTTACTATTTTAGGTGTTCAGTAAATATTGGTTGACTGACAATTAAGTAAAGTGGAATTGTAAATATAAGTAAAGTCATATCATGTTTTGTTGGTGGAGTGTGTTTTTGTCTAGGAGATGTAAGTGCTCCAGAAGTCCTGGGTTTTAAAAACTTCCACTCAATTGCAATTTCTCTTTGCTTCCTGGATTCTCATAAAATCTGCCTTGAAATTACAGTCAAAATGGCTCCCACAATGACAATGTCACTGAAGGGTTAAATCCCCAGACCTATATGTGGATGATTAAAACATAATATTGAATTGGAATAAAGAAATAAACTTATTTGATTAGGCCTAAAAAAGGATTATGATAAATCTTAATATATCAACAGTGAAAGCCCTAAGTAAAAGATTTCTCAAAATATTAATTGAATTATATTACTCAGTTTACTTCTTTTACAATAAGGAGATACCATAATTTTGTCTTTACATATTTTGATTTTGGATCATATTAAATTAAAATGATTCAAAAGAGATATTCTGAACCTCCAGCCATTTTTATTAACAAGCACTGATTATGATATTTTGTTTTAAAAATACTACAGAGGATGCCAAATAAACTTAGTAATTTAAATACCATGTTTAGTTCGTGTATCTAGATATATAACACTTTTTCATTCGGATTTAAAGGCTTCTTGTTTTATTGCAGAAGAAAAATCACCAATTTGAGTATGCATAGAGATATTCCTGGTATGTTTGGACCAATGATATTGAAGAGATACATTGTTTTTAAATAGGTTTTGATTTTAAGAACTCTTGATGCTTTATTGGTAAAGAGTTCTGGAAATAATCTTATTTTTCCATTTTCTTTTGTAATTTGACATAGTTAACTGAATAATTATGAAATTAACATTGGTTTGATCTATTTACAAAATTGTTATTCATTAGTTCTTCATACTATGAAATGAAAATTTGGTCTTAGGATTTAGCCTGAGGTATGGTTATATACTGGAAGTTCCCTACAGCTATGATTTCCAACTCCCAAATGAAACCTGAGTGGGATCCCCTGGACCTATTTACCAGTGGGGAAACACATATTTACGAATTTAGTTGTTGATAGTCATACTTAAAATATATTAACTTTACAATTTAACGTTTGGGGCTTTACATAAAGAAAAATGTATCAATAAAAGAGGTATTTATTTTTACAAGTGGAAAAGAAGTGTGATTTTCATTATAATGCTTTTGAAATGACACTAAATAAAATTGTTTCACTAACTTATTATTCATAACTATTAGTTGAAAGTATACTTTTCTATATCAAACATTTTTGTCAAAATGTTCTGGCCTGTGCTGAAAATCACATCCAGGGAACTCACACTTTTGGACTCTGATCATCCTCTTGCATATGCCAGAATTGCTTGGGGTTCCTTGCATTGGCAGCTAATCACATTTATAGTGGTACCCTGGTACTCAACTGCTTTGAAACTCATGGAATTTGTTACTCAATGCATTTTGATGTGAAAATTTTGTTCTGGTATCATTGTTTGTTTGATAGTCAATGTGCAATGTAGAACTTGTCGGTGTCTGTTGCCTCGTGACTCACCACCTTTTCCAGCCAAAGCAAAGGGCCACGCCTTAGTCACACGGTAGCTCTTGCCTTGTGCACATCCCCTTGTGGTCTCATCTTAGCTTCTGTGGTCATTTTGTGTATTTTTGCACTGTTTTTTTTTCCTCATCGTGGGTACTAAGAAAATGAGCAGTGATAGTGCTGAGCAGAAAAGAAAGTTACTTCGCAGCACCATTGAGCAAAAAAAAAAAAAAAAAAAGAAAAAGAAAAAGAAATAATAAGCAAATAGGAGAGTGATACTCACATTGCTGATCTTGCTAGGGAATACTCCATGCCTAGGACAATGGTCTCCACCAACACTAAGAATAAAAAAGTGATAAAAAAAAAGGCGGATGTTGAGGAGTTAGTGGAGGAACATCGTGAGGAGCCCAGCACCGAGGAGCTGCAGGAACTACAGAAGCAGCAGCCAGAAGAGGTGGCTGAAGAGGTTTCTTCAGGTGGGGAGGAGATAAGGGAGATGTCCCCAAGTCTTTAATAAAAGAAATGTGTGCAAAATGGCCAGAAGTTCATAAATTTGTGGAGAAGTACCACCCGGATGAAGCTCTGACAAGCAGAAATGTGAATTCATTGAAGGACCAAACAATTTCACGTTTTCAAGGAATTCGGAAAAGAAGACAGAAGCAGTCCTCATTGGATCAGTTTTTAGTGTCGGAGCCTGTGGTGCAAGTTGAAAAAAAGGCAGAAAAGAGAGAGAACACCTGAAGTGCAAGTGTCCAATGTTCTAGTGGAGGGGACTCTCCTTCCTAGCGATACTCCATGTCTCCTCTCCTCGCCACTCTCCTCCCACCACCCCATTAGGCCATGGACTCCTCGGCACAGGTAAAGTTTTTATTTTATTTAATCTAAGTATTTATTAATTTTGGGGTTTATTTCTCATGTAAAGTAATGATATACAACCATATCTTTTTACATATTGCCTTAAAAAATGTGCATTGCCTTTGATTCGGGAATACATTAAATTTATTTACATTATTCCTTATGAGGAAAAGTTGTTTGGTACTCATCTTTTTTTAGTTGTTGTGCCTCCTGGAACAAATAATGATGAGTACCAAGGTAGCACTGTATCTTTTTTTTTATTTTAATTCATTTATGCATTGATCATATTCGAAATAACTACCATATATTAGATTACATGGTATGATACCTAAGTCAAGTTTGTAGAAAAATAACATGTAGACCCAACCACTATGGTGATCAATTTCTTTGCAGATAGTTGCCCCATAAATGTAAATCTTTATGCCTGGCAATGTAATTTTGTCCCTGTTCAACTAAATAGACAATATAAGGATCTCGATCAGAGTATTAAAAAATACTCAAATAAAATAGGTTTTATGTCTAGATGTGAGATCACAGTGACTAAATCATCACTCTATAACTATATTTTCATTCTGAGATGATTTGATATTGCAGTCACAATGAATAATGTAGTTAAATATTACTTCTTGTAAATTTTCTATATCAATTTATACTGAAATGATTAAAAATAGAGTTTGGCAAGTATAATCAGATTTAAACCATACCTTAAAAAATAGAAGTTAACTAAAATTGTATAAAAATGAATGAATATGACTTTTGTCTACTAGGTCTTCCCACACATCAATACTGGCTGCCTTATATAAGAAATATTGGGTATGGGCCTGCTGAGAGTTTTTCTGTTTTATTTGCTTTTAAAAGTCTAATAGAGAAGATTCACAGAATAGTTTTGGGACTCCTTATTTTTGTATTAAATGATCGTAAAATTGATATTATAAACCATTGAGATATAAATTTTTCACAATTTTGGCTTGAGTATTTTTTATCATTAAACCCAGGGGTCTTCGCTATTGTGGTTTCAGCCAAAGAGTAGACTTTGATTGACATTCTCCAGGAAGAGAATTCTGAAAGTAATAATTGGATATTCTCTAGCCTTGGTCTCTAAGAACTATTAGCTCTGTTACATTTTCTTAGTTTGACATTTTGCAAAACTCTGTCTTCATTTGCAGAGTAAAATTTAAAGTTTATGGAGACTTGGACAATTTTCTATGAAATCTGCCAATTAAATAAACAATTGTGATAGGAATGAGTGCGGCTTATCATGCATTAGACAGGAAAAAGGAAAAAAAATAGGAAGGAAAGGTGAACAGCTCTCTATCAGCTCCTAGAAAGCAATTGTTCTAGGACTTGGGATTTTCTTTGTTTGATATCCATATTGAGAATTTGTGTTGTCTTATTTTTTATATAACAAAACTGTCTTCTATAATGATGTGGTAGAATGATGATAGTAAATGTCAGATGTAAATATGGCTAGTAAATGGTCTATGCATGATGTGTTCAACAACAAATGCCTTCAATTTCATAAAAATATGACTTACACAATATATGTCCTTTTAGAGTCAATTTAAAATCCAAGTCAAGCAAACAAGTACTAGGTGTACAATTTGCTAAATTCCATGCTGAATGCTGGAAATACAAAAATAAATAAGTAAATAGGATAGGACTTCTCTTAAAGGATCTCACATCTAGTGGGGGGGACAGAAATTTAGCAGTAAGTATACCATATGATAAAATCTAAAATGGATTAATGTGAAGTACAAGATGAGTGGAGAGCTTAAAACAAGGAGGATATCTGATTATCATGGAGAAAGTTTAAAATGTAAAATTATAATAGAGTGGTGAAATTAATATACACAAGATGGCCCTATTCTCATTATGTGAACGTCTATACTTAAAAAACTTTTTTTGCATGTGTTCAATTTATAGGTTCATACAAAACTCAACTTTTATACCTGAGATAGCTCTTTTTACTTTAACATAAAATGCCTTCAATCAAGAGAACAACATTTTGCTTGAAATTATATTTAGTATTTTTATTCCCTCCCTTCTGTTTCTGCCCAGGCTAGTAGCTAGGGAGACGGAATACAGTCAAAGGATCTCTAACATGATTTAATCTATCAGTTAATTGTTGTTTTTGTACTCAGCAAAATAATTATTCCTCTGTCCTAAGGTATTTAATTTTCTTTCAAAGAAAAAAATGACACCCTTTGAATATTCTCTTCTTTGTTACAGATATAATTTGTAAAATTGTCTCATCAATTTTAGCTTCTTGAAGATCTCAACAGGTTGATGACATTCACTGTGTAAAATATTAGTGATAAAACAATATGATAGCAAAGGTCTACTGATATTCAGCTTAAGAATTTATCAAGTAAACTTACTTGAATTCATATGCCACTGAAGAAAACACCTGATTTAAAAAATATAAAGTAACTATATCATCTGGAAAAGTTATCTTGCATTAAATTGTAGTTTAATTGATGACACCTTAAGAAAAAATATCTTAGAACACATTGAAATCACCCCTCTCTCAGACACCATAAAGCAAACAGGGAATTGTTTAGATGAATATAGTATTAAGGAATGATCAGATGCTTGAGAATAAAAATTTGCTTGTATGTGTTAGAACTATTCTTGCCCATTTTGTTCTTTGAGTCAGTCTGAAACACAAATTGTCACCTCAGAAATGTGAGACCTTGAAAACCATTTGGGAAAGGTACCTAGAAACACCTCTTCTCCTTTGTGTTCTTCCTTCTTTAATTTCTAGGTCTTTGGCCATGTATAATTGGCCACAAATGTTACAAACAGACACATTTTCACAGATGAGAAACCAAATACTTCACCCTTCTTATATGGCATTTTTCCTTGTTTATTGTTACAGATGAGCTGATTTCCATAGAATTTATTTTTTTAAATTGAAATAATAAAATAACACAAACTGCTATTTTTAAATCATTCATCAAAATGAGACTCCACTACATAATTATTAGGATGACAATAATTCTTTTTAAAATGTCAATACCAATTGCTGGAGAGGATACAGAATAACATGAAATCTTATTCACTGCATGTGGGAATGAAGAAGACTACCACAATTTTGGAAGATAATTTAGCAGTTTCTTATAAAACATAATAGTATAGACCTAACAATTGTGGTGCTAGATATTTACCCAACTCATTTTAAAATTTCTGTCCACACAAAAACCTGCATGGAAATGACAACTTTATATACACTGCCCCCAAAACTGGATCTTATCAAGATGCCCTTCAACTCATGATTGGATAAAGAAACTATGGTACATCCATAAAAATGAATATTATTCAACAATAAAAAGAAATCTGGAGATGGGGAAAGATGGTGGCATGGGAAGTGTGGAATTTAGTTAGTCCCCTAGTGCAACTAGTAGATAGCCAGAAATAACTAAAAAATAGTCTGGAACAACTGATGGCGGGGCGGGACATCTGTGACCAGTCAACATTGTACATCAGTCAGGAATGGGTGTAATGGCTGGGATTGCAACATAGAACTGTAAGTAAAGCTCCCCAAAATGAGAAGCTGCAGTGCCTCCCCCACCAACATGGCAGACTGAGTTGTAACACTCACCTGTGTGAAAGAGTAGCAGTTCCTGTCAGAAGCAAGGGAATGTAGCTCAACCAAGCTCCAGTTGCAGTTTTAGTTAACAAATGTGGACTACTGAATACATGCTATGAGCACAGCTAAACCTGGAGCAAGCACAAAAGGAACCTGGAGGTTTACCCTGGCAAAGAGGAGGCAGGGCTGATGGAAAAAAAAATACATAAATAAATAAAAATAAATAAAAACAGAGGCTTTTGGACTCTGCTGAGCTAAGAATACTGGAAAAGGGCTATGTCCCAAGAAAAGGGGCACCAGAATTGGGTACAAATTCCAGTTCTTGCCTGGTGAACTGGAGGGCTGGGGACTGACTCTGAAAAGGGGACTTATTGCTTTTTTTCATTTTTTTTTTCTCATTCTAAGTAGCTCATTAGAGAAACCCTCAGGCAGTTTCAATTGTCAGCACTGACCCAGGCAAGGGTGGAGTTAAGATAGTCAGAGAGTCAAAGGAAAAACTCAAGTGGAGGAGACAATTCCCTAAAGGGCTTATCTTCCCTAAGAAATGGTAGGGGGGGTTCAAGCGGTGGCCTCCCTCAGAGAACTCAGCCCCGGGGATGGGGAGGGGGGGAAACAAAAACAGAAACAGCCTAAGCTTGGCTTCTGACACCCTAAGCCCCTGGCCAGGACAGGGTCCACTGAGAATTAAAGGGACCACACCTTGTTACACCAGTGGGGAGCTGTGGGCTGCTGAGTGACACCTGCTGGGCAGGATAGGAAAAGCACAGAGTCTAGAGGCCTCACAGGAAAGTCTGACAAACTTCTGGGTCTCACCCTCAGGGAAACTGACACTGAATACAGCCTCTTCCTGAGACCTGGGCCTGTCCAGTCTGGGGAATCTGATTGGGGTAATCAAGGAAACCAGATGCCTAGACAACAGAAAATTACAAATCACACTAGGAAAAACAAAGATATGGCCCAGACAAAGGAACAAACTTACACTTCTGCTGACATACAAAAATTGAAACAACTAATTATTAATCAAACAAATCTCCTCCATCAATTCAAAAATTAATCAATAAATTGAGGAAAGGTATGGAAAAAGGGATGAAGGATATAAAGAAGACATTGGGCAAACATAAGGAAGAACTCTAAAGTTTGAGAAAACAATTGGTAGAACTTATGGGAATGAAAGGCACAATAGAAGAGATGAAAAACACAATGGAGACTTACATCAGGCGATTTTGAAGAGGGAGAAAAAAGGATTCATGAACTGGAGGACAGGGCAGCTGAAATACTACACCTAAAAGAACAGATAGGGAAAAGAATGGAAAAATATGAGTGGGGTCTCAGGGAACTGAATGACAACATGAAGCACATGAATATACATGTCATGGGTTTCTCAGAAGAAGAGAAGGGAAAAGGGGAAGAGAGAATAATGGAGGAACTAGTCACTAGAAATTTCCCATCTGTTATGAAAGACATAAATTTACAGATCCAAGAAGGGCAGGATGTTTTTAAATGAGGGAGAACAAATGAATGTCAGCATTGCAAGGTGTTGAAAATTGGATGGTATAGAGGAAAAATACAATCAATGCAAATTAGAGTCTATAGTTAATGGCAACATTGTAAGATGTTTCCATTAAGTGTAACAAAGGCAATATACCAAAGCTAAATGTAAATAAGAGGAGGATATAAGGGAGTGATATGGGATTTGTGTTGATGGTGATGTTTGACCTTTTCATTGTATTTTATTTTTATTTTTCTTCTATCTGTGTGTTTTTACCCTTCTTTTTTTCTTCTTCTCCTTTTCCTCTTTCTTTGGGGAAGAGAAAGAAATGTCCTCATAGAGACTGTGGTGCTGATTGCGTAATTATGTGATTATACTGGGAATCATTGATTGTCTACTTAGGGTGGATTCTATGGTGTGTGAATAAAACTGTTAAAAAGAGAGACACAAGTGCTGGAGAAAATGTGGCGAGAGGAATCTATCTATTCCATGTTGGTAGGGAAGTAGAATGGCACAGCCCAGTTGGAGGGCAGTGTGGTGGTCCCACTGGAAACTAACTATGGGGTTTCCACATGGTCCTGCAACACTATTATTGGGTATATACTTGGAAGAACTGATAGCAGGGACATGAGTAGACATTTCACACTGGTGTTTATGGTAGCCATATACATGAATCGCAATGGATGGAGGAGGCCTATGGACACATCGACTGATAAATGGAATGGTGAACTGTGGTGTATACATACAATGGAATACTGAGCAGTGGCAAGAAGAAATGAAGTTGTGAGGTATGCCCCTAGGTGAATGGATCTTCAGGACAGTATGTTGAGTGAAATAATCCAGAATCAAAAAGACAAACATTATAACACCTCACTAATGTGGACTAACTATAATGTGCAAACTCTAAGAATTAAATCTGAGAGCATAGGTTATCAGGGGATGGCTTACTGTAAAGGGTCCTAGATCATAGGCTCTTACAACAGTCACATCTATTCATCAGTTGTAATGGTTATCTATAAATTCTGAGATGCTGAGCTGGTTGGTCTCTATAACTTCAGGTATCTGTGTGACATCTGAGATTTAGAGCCAGAGTTTGGCAACTATGAATGTCAGCATTATCCCATACAGAAAATATTTAAAAAGCTGAAAAGGAGATCCAGCTTCAGTTAGAGATATGAACAAAATGGGCTTGATTAGAGCTAAGGTAAATCAGAATAAAGGGAAAAGGATAATATTAACTGTGTTTTAAAACCTAAACTTCTGTGTGAGACCAAAGAAAGAGATGTTTATTTGGTGCAAAATCTATATTTTCTGTAGCACACTATGTAATTTAACTTTCATGGGCAGTTTATGCATACCCCATAATTACATGGAACTCTGAATAGTGGTGAGATCTGGTTGGTTTGTACAGGTTAGCATAAAACCCCAATACATCCCATAGTAATTTGGGCAGAGAATAAAAAGTATTTGCAAAGCCCCTTTGAGGTCCTGGGGAAAATTGTGGAAACATTAAACTTCCCCACCTGGGAATTCCTGATATCCTTGCAAGCAAAGGAGACTACCATAGTAGTAGGCCAAGTCTTTGATCTTGGGGCTTGGCCTTATGAAGCTTGTTACTGCAAAGGAGAGGCTAAGCCTACTTATAATGGTGCCTAAGATTCACCCCCAGAGAACCTCTTTGGTTGCTCAGATGTGGCCTCTCTCTAAGCTCTGGCTGGTAAACTCACTGCCCTTTCCCCTACATGGGACATGACTCCTAGGGCTGTAAATCTCTCTGGCAACATGGAACATGAGTCCTGGGGATGAGCCTGGACCTGGCATCTTGGGGTTGAGAAAGCCTTCCTGACCAAAAGGGTGATAAGAAATTAAACAAAATAAAGTTTCAGTGTCTGAGAGATCTCAAATGGAGTCCAGAGGTCATTCTGGAGGTTATTCTTATGCATTATATGGATATCCCTTTATAGTTTTTAGTGTACTAGAATAGCTAGAAGAAAATACTTAAAACTGTCGAACTAAAATCCAGTATCGTTGATTCTTGAAGATGATCGTATAACTACATAGCTTATATGGTGTGACTGTGTGATTGTGCAAACCTTGTGGCTCACACTCCCTTTATTGTTGTGGTAAATGAACAACTATGTGATAATACTGTGAACAATTGATTGTACACTTTGGATGATTGTATGGTGTGTGACTATATCTCAATAAAATTGCATTTAAAAAATGAAATGAGGTTATCAAACCACAAAAAGACATGGAGGAAAATAAATACATACTGCAAGGGAAAGAGCCAAATCTGAAAAACAAAACAATACAAAACATGCTGTATGATTCCAACTATATGACATTCTGCAAAATGCAAAACTATAGAGATAGTGGTTACCAGAGGCTCAGAGATGAGTTGAATAGAGAGGCCCAGAGATGGGGATTTTAGGGCAGTGCAACTTTATTGTATGATACTGTAATGGGGAGTACTTGAAATTATGCAAGAGAATCCAGAAACAACATGTGCCATAAAGTAAGGAGGTGTTCAGAAAACTAAACACAATGAAAAACAAATTGATGTGAGCATATGAAATGGGCACAAGAACTCCCAGTGGCTCTAGTTGGAACAATTTGAGTAACAAAATGAACAAAGTAAAATTGGACCTTAACTCTAGGTATGAAATAAGTATCTGTGTGTCCATAGAGATATAAATAAATGATTGAATCAATTAATAAGTGGAGGGGAAAGAGACAGATTGTCTAAGTGGAAGAATTTCAAATAATTTATGCAGATACTCTGCCCTCTAAGAGATGGGATAAAATTTCCCACTCCTTAAATGTGGACTGTGCATGATGACTTCCTTCCAAAGAGTTTAGTCTGGGAAGGAGGCAAGGGCAACTTGACAGTGGAGAAACTTGGCAAATAGGACCTCACCCAGATGTTCAAGGTCAACATCAACAGCACCAATACAAATTGCTACTATGTATCCTTGATATGATGTGATGGAATTGGCACTTTCCTCTGTGATCTATCTCCCCCAAACCCATAACTTCAGACTAATTATGAAATGAAAAAGTATCAGATAAATTCCAATAAAGGGGAATTCTACAATATATCTGATCAGTACTCCTCAAAACTGCCAAGTCATCAAAAACAAGGAAAGTCTGAGAAACTGTCTGTCACAGCCAAGAGGAGTCTAAGGAGAAATAAAGACTAAATGTAATGTGAGATCCTGGATGGAATCTTGGAACTTAAAAAGGGTACGAGGTAAAGACTAAGGAAACCTCAATATGGTAGGGACTTGAGCTTAAGGTAATTCATTAATATTGTCTCACTAATTGTAATAAGTTTACTATACTGATGTAAGAAGTTAGTAATAGGGGAAACTGCATATGGGATATAGGGGAAATCTCTGACCTATCAATTTTTATGTAAAGCTAAAACTGTCTAAACATGAAATCTATTTTAAAATGACTACATAATAAGAGCCCTGTTCTATATTATCAGAAATAGATGTAAAGAACCACCCCGATCTGAACCCATCAGATGGTAACCTATCCCCCATGGCTTTCTCATATGGAGCCTCAATATGACTCAAAAATGTCCTGGGGATTCGTTACACTAAAGCCAGGGACCTGAGAAGGCTGAGGTGGGCCTGTCAGCTGAAATGCTTAGGACGATGGTGGCCCAAGATATAGTGATGGTCAGGGACTTTCTGACACTGTCTGTCCTATGACAACATCACCAGGCAATAACAAACATACGAAGCTGAAAAAATTATCAAATAACACACATAGGTGCAGTGTTTTGAATATATATTTGGCACACCACTAATATCAAGTTTTCTTTGAAATCTTCACAGAAGAGAGCCTTTTTGAACTGGAAAGTTGAGATTTCTCCATGAAAACCAAAATTGTAGATGCTTTAACTTAACTATATTCAATGCTCTCAGTAATTGCTCAAAACTAATACTCTCTCTTTTTCCTAGATGAGAAAACTTTATATAAGATAAGTTAAGGTAATATGGTCATACCATTTACAGTCTTGTCCTAATGTATTTATTCTTTTCACATGGATACTTGGAAAATTACTAGGGTATTTTTATTTTCATCTGGAGAAATAGACTCTCCTTTTCTTTTGTTTATTTAAGGTTCATCAAATAATTAATCCCATTTCTCACTATATCAATCTTAATTTGACTCCAAGCTAAATCTATGTATGCATAAAAGTAAATATAGTCAGGGTTGACTTTATGATTAAACATCATTTCATAATATGCAATTTGTTATTTCATTTGCTTTATTGATAATTTCTTTAGCATTACAACAGAAGCTAATATTAGCTACAGGATTTCTTTCACAGTGGAAAAAAAAAAACCTACGTATGAGTTAGGGGAGTGCAGAAAACAGTGGAATCTTGAAAGGAGAATTCCCTATTATTTTCAAGGCATTAAAGATTCAACCCACATGTTTAAGCTGAATAATCTTTATGAGGAATAACAACTTAGTGACTGAAAGATGTACAAGATGCCTGACTTAGGCTGTAGAAAAATAAAAAATGTGTGACTTTTATCTTCCTGGAACATATATTTGAAAGAGTCAATTCAAATTCTAGCCCTGCACACTAGAGCTCCTGTTTCTGACCTGATTTGCCAGTTAACGGTATCAAAACAGCAAAAGGAGGAGTCATCAGTCTTTCCTTTATGTGGTGTTCTTTTTCTAACATTAACTTTATCTCAATGTCTAGATGGTATTGTGGTTACAGAAATCAGAGAATTACCAATGCGAATGAAAAACATCATGTCTTTCTTTTGGGGAAACAAACTTGTGTCATAAATGAAATTTAATTCAGAAATTGAAAGCACATGTAAGCTCTTTAAATCTGATACATTGCCCATAAAACAGGATAGATGTGTAGTAGTTATTCAAAATAAATCTATTTTAATTCAAGATTAATAGATCTCAAGTAATTTTATCCAAATTGACCATATTACATGTAGAACTTTGTATCTGAAATAGGAATTTGACTTTTCTACTCACTTTCAGCCCCTACTGTAAGGAATATAGCAATATAATTATCTCTTATTTCAACTGATGAATTATGCCAAATGGAACATTGTTGCATTGTCCTTTGTCGTTTTTCTAGAGAGTCATTTAAACTTGTAAGAGCTGTGACTCAGAGTATTTTTTACTTGGAAAGGATGAAGCATTTCCAAAAAAAAAAAAAAAAGGAAAGACAAAAAACCTCAAAGACATTTTGTTTTAGGGATCCCATGTGCAAAATAGATGCCATAATTGTTCATTTTGTTTACATATGAATTTAACCCAAATTGAAAAAAATCTATTATAATTTATGATTTTATAAGTATTTCAGTAGATTATTTCTCCTCTTTGTTCAAAATTACCATTGCCTCACATACCATACTTAGTTTTAAGTACTTATGTGAGAATTTAGAATTATAAAATTATTTTTTATTTTGTTCATCTCCATAGTCTCATCTCACTGTGACAGTAGCAGCAGGCAGTGTTGAGAGTGCTAACTTTGAGGGTCATCAATAACCCTGGAAAGCTAAACTTAGATCTGAATTTCTCAGTCTGGACAGATTCCATAGTTGTCTACAGAGCGTCCCTGAAAGATCAAAGGCTGACTCTTTTACAACTGGAAAAGTAAAAGAGTGCTCCATGTTAGCCACAGTGGGAAACTATATCTCTACAGAACCTATTAATAAGTATTAGAGCTGAATAAATAAAGCATTTTTCTACTACAGATGTTTAACCCTATTATGGGAGCATTTTGCAATGACAACCTTGATCTTTGCTTTAGGCTTCTTGTCACTTAACATCAGTTTCACTCAATCCACCATGGAGGATCTATCTGTCTAGATAAACTAAAATTGACTGTGCATAAACTCACAAAAAAATAAGGTTACAAATAGAAATTCATGGTTCATTTAGCCGAAAAAATGCAATCATTGTGCTTACAGATTTTACAAGCAAATTAAGGTTCTTTAAAATTTCATTCTGTATGAATGCACCCATTCACATGTGTGATCCTTGTCCCTTGTGGATGCCCCTAGTGTGAACGCGATTATTATTCTCTCCTTCAGTGTTTCCTGTTAAAAGTGAATATTTTGATAATTTATACCTTAGCAATTTTGTCCCCTGAATACTCTGAGTTCATCGGCAAAATGCCCTGCATCTCCTCTTTACCGACAATTTTTCTTCATTCTCTCTGAAAATATTATTATATTACTACACTTTCCCCTTCTCTACCCTCTCCTCTGTCAGAAGCAAGCAGAGCACTGAATCACTAAACTTGGCCTCATTTTCCCCAGTGACAGCCCGATGATTCCCCTGCAATTATCTCGATTTCAGATGGCAAAGTTTGCAAAGGCAAATATGCTTATAGTTTTGCATTGGAGGGGGAACAGAAAACACATTTTGAAGTCTAGGAGCATTTCCATAGAGCTAGGTCAAAGTTAAATGGCAAAAATAGTTACTAACAGCATCTGTAATCAGAGAGCTGTGATTCTGGTGTCAGTGTTCAAGAGGTTTGTTGCCTAAACTCAGTGCAGGGAGAGTTTCTAATCAGAAGAACTAATATCACAGCCAAGACTAAAGTTTTTTGTCTTAAAACTCACCCTGCCTTCATGATTGCCTTAGAATGAAGTCCAACGAGCTTTGTCAATGACTTTTATATATGATAAATTACAGAAAGTCCTTTACTTATGAACTTTCATTGGTAAGAGCAAAACTACACAACAGAACAAAATGCCAACTGTGCCATCATCCAATCATGGCTACATGTATGTGGGACTTTGGAACTAGATATAAAATAGATGGTATCACAACTGCATTCATGAATCCTAACCTATCTTTAAGAAAGTGACTTCTTTTATCAAATCAGGTAATTTTGCATTTAAGCTGACAAGAATATTTCACTGTAGCTTGATTTTATACAAACAGCTGTGTCCACTGACTGTCAAGGTTATATTTTACAGGCAGCCTGCTGACTGCAGTGCCAGTTTTCAATTGAATATTTTAAATGCCTTTTTAGTAGGAGACGTCTATTCATTATCTAACTCTCATAAATGGAACTTTCTCAATGATTTGCTAAAATAATGTAGGAGGCTTCAGAAACATTTTTATTTAACTGAAGTATCCATTCAGTCCCTGCTCTGTGGTTCTCAGTTTTGTCCTTTAGTTTTGGATCAAAGAGAAGAAAAGCATTAGTAAGTGAAATAATAGTCCAGCTCGGCTGTCCAACCTTCGCTGGTGAACACATCACTTACTGAAAAAGGATGTCCAGCCACCCATATGTTTCTCCCTGTGCCATTTCCTTTACCCACTGTTCATGGAAACGTGGTCCTCCCTGTTGAAAATATCTTTAGGAAAGTATTTGAAGTCCATAGTTTTAAGGTTATTTAATTACATTTGGCAAATTACTAAAACACCCTTTCTTTTGGAGGATTGTTGAGTTAGCTTTTGGCTTTAAGACCTGTTCTTCCAGTGGAACTGAGCTCCCTGTTTTACCTAATTTTCATTTATTCAGTCCTTTCAGCAATGGCGGGCACCATTCCAGGCACCTGGTAATGCGTTATTAAACAAAACATAAAAAACTCCTCATGGATTTTAGTTTCTAACAGGGAACAGGAAGGAGAAATAAATATTCAACAAATAACATTTATTGAATATTTACAGTGTGCCAGGCATGGTTCTGATTTTTTTTTTTTTTTTTTACAATTATCAGCTCATTTAAATGTCATAATAATCCTATCAAATTGGTAATGTTACCACCTCCATCATATAGATCAGGAACGGCGGCACGTGACTCTTAATGGAATCATCCCACTTTCACGCATCTGTGGTGCGGTAGAGGGTGTGAACCAAGCCATCTTCACGACAGTGCTCTAAGGGCTGATGAATGTGTATACGAACGGGAGGAGAGAGTTTTGAGCAATTAGAGAATAATGCGGTCTGCTATTTGGGTGAGGGAGAATTGGAAAGGCTTCTCTGAAAAGGTGATATTTGATATGGACCTAGGAAAAGTGAACAATCAAGCCATGTACCTGCATAAAGGAAATGTGTTCCAAGCAGAGGGAACAAAAAGTGCAAGGACAAGGAGTAGGAGTGTGCCTGGTTTTTAAAGTAACAACAGGTAGGGAGAGTGATGGAGAAAGGGAGGGACAGAAGCCAGAGTGATTGTGGAGAGACCAGACAGTGAAGAGTCTTGAGGAAAATAATTAAACCTTACTCTGAGTTAGATGCGAAGCCATATGGAAAGTTTTGAGCATGAAAGGAATATGTATGACTGATTTTAATAAAAGCTTAAAGAGATCAGTGTGTGAAAATATACAAGGGAAACAAGAGAAGACGCCATACGAGCAGCTAAAAGGCTAGTTCGCTTTTTCAGAAATGATGGGTTTATGTTTCAAAGTACTGTATAAAGTTCCATGAGCACTAGAGAAGAATGTATATCCTGGTAATTTGGGATGTAATGCACTATATATGTCTGTTAAGTCTAATTCATTTATCACATAGTTTAGGTTCTCAATTTCCTCATTGGTCCTCTGTCTGGTTGATCTATCTATAAGAGAGAGTGATGTATTGAAGTGTCCCATGATTATTGTGGGAACATCTATTGATTCCTCCAGTTTTGCCAATGTTTGTCTCATGTAATTTGGACCACCTTGGTTGGGTGCATAAACAATTATGATTGTTATTTCTTCTTGGAGAATTGTCCCTTTTATTAGTATATAGTGTCCTTCTTTGTCTCTTAGGACATCCTTGCATGTAAAGTCTATTTAATCTGAAATTAGTATCCCTACCCCTACTTTGTTTCGGCTGTAGCTGGCATGGAATATTTTTTCCATCCTTTCACTTTCAATCTCTTTGTGTCCCTGGGTCTAAGATGAGTCTCTTGTAAATAGCATATTGATGGTTTATATTTTAAAATCCATTCTGCCAATCTATATCTTTTAATTGGGGAGTTTAATCCATTCACATTCCATGCTATTACTATGAAGGCAGTTCTTGAATCAGCCACCTTATCATTGGTTTTTATTTGTCAGATCTATTTTTTCCCTCTCTCTCTTTATTTTCTTTAAGTTACCCTTACTAATACTCTTCATTTCTGTGCCCTTCTCCCGACCTTTCTCTCCTGTCTTTTTTTCTCAGCTGGTAGAGCTCCCTTTAGTATTTTTTGTAGGGCAGGTCTTCTGTTAACAAACTTTCTCAGCATTTGTTCGTCCGTGAAAATTTTAAGCTTTCCCTCAATTTCGAAGGAAAATTTTGCTAGATAAAGAATTCTTGGCTGGCAATTTTTCTCTTTCAAAATTTTAAATATGCCATATCACTGCTTTCTTAACTCCATGGTGTCCACTGAGTAGTCAGTACTTAGTCTTATGTTGTTTCCCTTGTATATGGTGAATCTCTTCTCCCTTGCATATTTCAGAATTTTCTCCTTCTGTTCAGGATTTGACAATCTGATCAGAATATGTTTCAGAGTGTGTTTATTTGGATTATTCTATTTGGAGTTTGTTGGGAATCATTTATTTGCATATTTATGTTTAGAAGGGTTGGGAAGTTTTCCCCAACAATGTCTTTGAATATTCTTCCTAGCTCTTTACTCTTCTCTTCACCTTCTGGAACACCAGTGATTCTAATATTTGTGCTCTTCATGTTGTCCATCATTTCCCTGAGATCCATTTCAAATTTTTTGAGTTTTTTTCAACATTCATTCTTTTGTGCTTTTGCAATCCATCACCCTGTCCTTGAGTTCACTATTTCATTCCTCTACCTCTTCAAATTGCTGTTACGTGTCCCAAGAATATTTTTAATTTGATCCACAGTATCTTTTATTTCCATAAGATCCACTGTTTTTTATTTAGTCTTGTACATTCTTCTTTATGCTCTTCTAGATTCATCTTCATGTCCTTTATATCCTGAGCCATGAAATTGATGTTTGTGTATACTCCTTTAATTAATTGCTATAAGTTCTGTGTTTCCTCTGGCTTTTTAACTTGGATGTTTGGGTTATCCATATCTTCTGGTTTCTTCATATGCTTTACAATTTTCTATTGTTTTTGGCCTCTTGGCATTTCCTCATCTTGATAGGGTTCTTTTGGGATATGCAGGAATATTTGAACATTTATCTATAATTTGGCAGAGCTACGGCTTGGTGGAGTGCAGTTTCCCTGATCTAGCAGCAGATGGTGCTCTTGAGCCACCTCTTACCCTCAAGCCAGTTCTCCCCCAACTTCCTCTATACACTGAGTAGAGGTCCAAACCAGGCAGAAGTCCAATCAGTGCAAAAATTTTCCGTGTGCACTGGGGACTGCCAGCCCTATGGGTGGGGAGTGTGTCCTGTGCCATTTGGCAGGGAGTCTGCTCCAGGACACAGTGGTCCTGGCCATTCCTAAGGCTGCAGATGGAGTACTCTGGACTGAAGAGTTGTGCGTTTCACTTTCCAGATCAAATGTCCCACAGTCCCTGTGTGCTGTGCACCTGTGAGTCCTGGGTTTGGAGGAGGACTACTGGCACTTCCATGTGATGTCCTTGACTCTATGTTGTGCACATGTGGGCTTCCATGGACGAAGGGTGGACACCATCACAAGTCCACCAAATCCCAATTTCCCTCAAGGAAGCTCTTGGCTGCAGGGATCTGAAGGGTCATCTCCCCAGCCAACTGCAATGATGGCTGCATGGGGCATGGAAAGCTGCCCCCCTTCTTTACTCATCTGTCTGCTCCAACTGTCAGTTCCTGGCATGGGGGCTCTTGGCTGCAGGTCTGTGGAGGGTTATCACCTGAGCCAAGTGCTGAGGTGGGTGCCTGGGGCATGGAAGGCTGCTCCTGCCACATCATCAGCCAGCTCTAACTGCCCTTTCCCTGGCGGTGTTCCATGCCGTACACTGACCCGTCTTAAAAGCAGTCTCTCGGCTTCTCCAAGTGCACACTCACTGTGCTGTAGGAGTCCCTGCCCAGCCGGTGGAACCCTGGAACTGCTGTTCTGGGGCACTTTCTGTCCTTTATGTAGTGTTTCTTGCAGAGGAGATTTTGCTCTGTCTCTCCTAACCTGCCATCTTGAAAGGAAATATCTTCATCTTTGATGGTTTGTACTAGGTGAGATGTCTAGAGAAATTGCTGACCCACATCTTGGTTGCAACAGTGGCTACACTGGTCTTCTGTTCTGGAAGAAGTTGCCTGAGCCCCAGATCTGCAGCTGCCTCCAAACAACTCCAGCGCCTGTATTCTTAATATGATACTCTTGCTAACTATGGAGATCAAACATAACTATCCACAAAGCAAAATCAAACAATTGATGGCAAAGAAAATGAAGTTAAAATATAGTAGATTTTTAGAAAGGTAAAGGATTCTAGTTACTTAATGGATTCCCAAACCACCAGAAATATATATATACACACACACACACACACACATATATACATGTATATATAGATATATATGTGTATATATAGATACATATAGATACAGATACCAATAAAAATTTTGTACCATTTACTTTATACAACCATAGTCTGATCATATAATGCATAGTCAGAAATAGAAAAGGGATTTAAGTCAGAACCTTGATAATTGTTTGAGCTGGAGAGAACTAAAATTATATAAGTTGACAATTATTTGTCATTTAATTGTAAAAATATGAAAAGACATTAAAGAGAGAAATTCTACAAAGGCTAAATGATCATCTTAGAGGGCTAGTCAGCCAGCCTGTTTTTTTCAGCTCTTTTATATAGTATGTTCTACAAAATAGCGATATTATAAATCTGGTCAATTATACCTACGATTACATATAACCAAAGAATGAGCAGCACTGGAAGATGCTTGTATCTTTTATTGCTCATTCTATGGTGCAGTCACTCAACACATGGTCACATGTATTCTGAATCAGCCCACGGGGTTGATGATGCGTCACACAGAGTCTCAGTCATCAAAGAATCCACAATTAACCAGGGACTCTGGCCTGTGCAGGCAAACAAAATAGGATGTGGTAAGGGATGCATTACCATATGAATCTCTGAATGAATAGAGGCCTTCTGTTAAGCAAATCAGGTAAATATCACAGAGGAAGAAAAGTTACCTTGGAGAGGATCCACAGAGAGAAGAGAAAAGAGAGGTGGGGTGGGGGGAGAGGGGGAGAGAGAGAGAGAGAGAGAGAGAGAGAGAGAGAGAGAGAGAAATACAACCGTACAACCGAATAAGGATTTAAGGATGTTCTGGGAAGAGGCAAACTCATGAGGAGTTGTAAAAGCTTACAGACCAATGATGTTTTGTGAAATAGAAGAAAGAGTATGTAGGATATTCTCTTAGTTTTCCAGGCAGTTATGAGAAATGCCACACAATGGATTTGGCTTAAACAATGGACATTTATTGATTCATGGTTTTGCACCTAGAAGAAGTCCAAAATCGAGGCATCAGCAAGGCAAGGCTTTCTCTTCAAACTCTGTAGCATTCTGGCGCTGGCTGCTGGCAATCTTTAGGTTCCTTGACTTGTATCCCTGCTGCATGTCATTGGGGCATCTTCTCCTTTCTCCTCCCGTTCTGTTGACTGCTGATTTCCACTTCCGGCTTTAAGCTCCTACCCATGCTTTCTCACAGTTGGCTGAATTAAAAACTCTAATAATCATGAGTAAGGCCCACCCTTTTTCAGTTGGGCCACATCCTAACAAAAATAACATCTTTAAGAGGTGCTATTCATGATGGGTTCTAATGCACAGAAACGTGGATTAAGATTAAGAACATGTCTAACTTGGGGCACATAATTCAATCTCCCACAGTTATATAAGGAAATAGATTAGAAAAGATCAGGTCAGGGAAAAATGATAAGAGATCTTAAATGCTACTGACTTTATTTTGTAGGAAATGAAGACATACCCATGGTTTTGCAGAAGGGATACAATATTTTTCGGTTTTCTTTGATATTTAAAAATATTTTATTATTTTTGCAGCTTTATTAGGTAAAGTTAGCCTACAACAAATGATGCATATTTAAATTGTACAGTTTAGTAAGTTTTGATATATGTCTACATTCACAAATGATTCATTACAATCAAGAAAATGAACATATGTGTCATCCCCAAAAGTTTCCTCATGACCATTGCATTCCCTATCTCCTGTCCCTCCGGGACCTTCCCCATCTTCAAGCAACTACTTATTTGTTCTCTCTCACCACAGACGAGTTTTCAGCCAGAGCAAAGCATAAATGCAGAAAAATACCTGACACATTTTGGAAACAGTACATAACCAGGTCTGACTACCAGGCGAGGTATGTGTGTGGGTGGGGTGGGGGGGCACATTTTGGACAATAAGGTGCAGAATGGAGATTGCAGTCAGATCAAACTGCACCTGGCATTTCTCAGTAAGACTGTACTTTATCTGCTCACCCATGTGAGACCACTGTCTTTACATGCAGCGGAATGAGAACTGTTTTTGGAAGATTAATCAGACTTAACTGAGTAGCCTGAATTGGCATGCAAGGGTCTTCTTCTGTGCTCAGCTGAAGACCAGGAAGTACCCTCTGCAGCACTCCAGAACTCTCTCTGCGTTTCTCTCCTCTCTCATAATCTTTCCTGAAGGCCCCAGCTTTCTTGCCCTTCCCAACCCCACAGTTTCCCCTCCACAGCTAAGGGAGACTGTAGGGCCCTCCTGAGTTCCTCATCCTTGGGTGCTGTCCTGGCAACTTGCTCAGAACAGTAATTTGGGACAATTGCAGGGCTCATCTTTTTTGCATCCACTTCTCAAGATTGCTCTTCTACGTGGCTTGATGTCCAAAGTCTGGAATATTTTTTCTCATGTATTACCTTTTCGTTTTCTCTTTTGTTTAGTAGTTTCAGTGGAAGGATGAATATGGGTTGCATTTCTCCATCTTATCACAAAGCAAAAGTTCTATTCATTTACTTTAAAGATGTTTTAAGGCAAAATTACAGAATTTAGACTGATGGGGTCAGAAACTTTTGACAGAAAAACAAATAGTTTATGTATAAGGTAATATATATGGATAGCAGATTATGCTTGCTGGAGTCATTTCGTAAGTCTAGTGGAGCAAGTGGACAGTTTAAAGTACAATTATTGGCTCAACCATCTTCTTTGCATCATTCCCCTTTTCATTCACTCTGGTTTACTTGAAATTGAACTCTGTAATAAGATAGTCAGGCATGATCTTTTCTCCAAGGTCCTAATTCTGGGTACCAGGATATTTAGTAATTTATTTATTTTATTTTTTCCTTTTTGTTCTTCATGGTTGCCCTATTGGAAATTTGAAAATTATTCATTCTATAGTTCTACTTCCTAAGCCTTCAGCCAGTTGCTAGAACTAAGGGAGAAGGCACACGATGACTATGTAAGCAAGAAAATTGACTATCCAATTGTAGTGAGCGACAGTTTATTTATGAAAAGCATTATTTCTTTATGTTCTGGGCTTAGGAGGGATATAGAAAAGAGAAGCAACTATGCCTTCATCATTCTGTTGAAGATTAGGTAGAAGTTACTACAAATAAAAATTGAAAAAAAATCAGCATCTAAAAATTTGCTCTGAGACTATAAAAGTCTCCTATTTAAATATTGAATTGAGTCTCTGAATAAATACTAAGCTATATAAAATCAGAGTGCTATCATTACTCTTTTGTTTTTCAATTTATATAGTTATATGCCATATTGAAATAGACAATGCCAGAGTACCTGTTTCTTTTAGTCAGCAGAGGTATAACCAGAATAAAGAAGTTAATCAGTATCGGTTGGGAATTCTCCTTATCATTAAAAGAGAAGATACATGAAATATGTTTAAAAATTGTAATCCATTATGAAAATACTTTGTATTCCTTTTTACCACTTTGCCCTTTTAGAAATGGCATTCACAAATGTGTTGCACCTTAAATAAGGGTAGTCCTAGGATGATGCTACTGTAAATATAAATTACTATTGCCGATGGAAGCATAATCAAATACAGCTTTTGCATTTATATTACCTCATTTTGTATATTGCTCTAGCAGGTTTCTAATCATATAGAGAACTCATATAATGGGTCAGGTGAATTAGAATAAAACAATTAGTCTAAATATTCTATATCCTTTTCTTGTTAAAAATCTCAGAAAAATCAAATTTGATAATCACATTACTACCAACGTCTCATTGCTTCAACTGATTATTTTATACATTAAAATAGTTCTTTATTATTAGTGAGGAAAACATCATTTGTCATCTGTGTTATTTTCAATGTAGTATGTCCCCCAAAATGCCATGTTCTTTAATGCAATCTTTTGGGGCAGATGTATTTAGTTTTGACTAGGTTGCAACCTTTGGATTATGTTGTTTCCATGGAGATGTGACCCACCCAACTGCAGGTAATAACTCTGATTAGATTATTTCCATGGAGGTGTGTGTCTTAATTAAGTCAATGGAGTCTTACAAGAACTGAGACAGAAAGCTCATGCTGCAGCTTAGAGAGACATTTTGGAGACGGCCATTGAAAGCAGAATGCTGCTGACACTCCGGGGATGCTAGCCCAGTGTTTGCTCTGGAGAAGCTAAGAGAGGGCAAAACTCCCCAAGAGCAACATTTTGAAGAAAGCACAGGAGCTGAGAGTGGAGCTGGAACACAACCTGGGATCAGCAGATGCCAGCCACGTGCCTTCCCAGCTAACAGAGGTTTTCCAGATGCCATTGGCCTTCCTTCGGTGAAGGCATGCTCACGTTCATGCATTGGTTTGGACACTTTTATGGCCTTCAGACTGTAAATTTGTAACCATATAAACCCCCTTTATAAAAGCCAATCCATTTCTGGTATTTTGCATAACACCAGCATTAGCAAACAAGAACATCATCTTTTATGATAGCATTGTCACTTTCTGATAATAATTTACTTGAGTCTACTTAACTTTCTTTGACATATGAGAGAAAGTTTCTTGAAGACCAAGGTCATATTTTTGGCATCTTCTTTGGTTACACATAATTTAGGACACTTGTCTTTTAGCCATCTTTAATCTATATTTATCGTAAAATTCATTCTTTAGGTGTTGTATTATCTATTTGATATTTCATCAAACACTAAAAATATTAGGGATAATAATATTATTCTGTATTTCCTATGTGCCTGGCACTGATATAATTCAATTATCCTATTTAATCCAAAGCCAGTTTCATATATAAAATTGAAGTTCAGAGAAGTTAAGTAGTCCAATTGATTTCTTAAAATTCTGATGCAGCAGAGCTGAGATATAACACCCTTCCTATTTTACAAAAAGAACTAACAGACATAAACTGTATCTATTCTGAATACAATTTTTCATGGCTCCTCACTATAAAATATCCTTAATAACTTAAAAAGTTAGAAACAATATAGCTTGTATAAAATAAAGAAATGAGTTTCAAAAAAATAATAAAGCAGGAGACTAAAATGGAAGAGAATTAAATCACATAAGTCTTCATAGAAAATTGTCAGGATCAGTAAATTGAACAGTTGCTTTTAGATTAAATTACAAATATAATTAGTTTTCCACAATGTTATCAATGCTAATATTAATATTAATAATAATAATCATGGTAACAAAAGTAAAACTACAAGGCCTTATGCTTAGAGCTTTGCAAATAGTGTCAAAAGGTATATTCCGTAATAACATTTTTTCTTGGTCACTATTATCATGTCTATGTTATCAATGAGGAAACTGGGACTCCCAAAATAAATGACTCAAGATCAGTCAACAGTCTTGAAGCTGCAATTTGAACTCAGTTTATTCTATTTTCATTTTTTTTTCACTTTCAGTTGTCCTCTGGAGATTTTATGTTGACATTTAAAACCTAACTATATGCTTTATGAATTTTTCTTTTAATTTAATTTTATAAGCGTATCCTGATTTATAAATGAGTATGTTTTTATTGGTGCTTAAGGTGATATTTAATTTTAATACCTTCAATAATCAGGTTTATAACTTCTCTTCTTATAGGAAAAACTGACAATTGAGCAGTGTCTAATCTGGATGGCACCAATAAAACTCTTCCACATTAATGAAATTCAGTTATTAAATGTGATGAATAAAAATTTTTATGATTGATACTTTATAAGATAATACATATTTATGCAAGCCATAGATTTTTGTTGAAAGTTACTTAATTTATGCTCTGCAATATGGATTCCTCTCCCATGTCACTTTAATTTAAAATTTTCTCAAAAAGTCTAATTTAAAACTTTGACAAAATGCCAGATTTTATTTGTTGAATGAAAGTCAAAATGTTACTATAGCAATATTCACATTAAATGGGAAATTCTATCTCTTTGTTGTGTCAGACTTATTTCTATACCCCCTACTATGTTTCAAATATTTACAGAAATATGGGTTTTATTTTCAGCTTCTTGCCATCACTTCACACTCTGAATTTATTTTATTTTTGTTATTTCTGACAATTGAAAGTAAGGAAATGTAGTTGTACATTTTAGAAGAAAATCTATAGACTTATAAGGGTAATTGCTTGATGGTTACATAATTGATATTAAACAATGATCTGACATAAAGCTATGCTTCTAAAAAGAAGTTACAAGGAAAATAGACATTGCTTGGGGTCTGAAAGTGTGATTTCTAACCAAGTACATAAAAAAATGTGAGCATAAAGAAACATAAATTTTGGATGGATGATAGCTAATTGTAAATATCTAGTACAATTAGTATCCTGGACCAAATAACATCAGATCAAACAATTTTGGAGAAACAAATGTTACAGAGAAAACTTTCCTTAAATTTGGCCCTTTGAATACCATTCTTGTGAAAAAATTATGTAGAAAACTTAACTGTTAAAGCCATGTGTATATTTTTAGGGAGTTCATAATTTCATAATTTACTTTAGAAGAATAAATTGTTAGATATTCTTCAGTAAAGATACCTGCTGTGTTTGTTTAAGCCAGTGTTGTTCAAACAATATAACTCTTTATTGCTGAAGGATATGTATTGCAAAATTCTGGCACTGAGCTCCCAGGCAAGCTGAGTCCTGAAACAGTTAGGGAGCCCTCCTCTCCTCTTGGTCTTAACCCAGTAGATAATCGTAGTCTTTATTTTATTCTAGAATATCTGTTCCATGGAGCATGGGTTGTTTCATTAGACTCACCAGCACTTAGGATGCATAGTAGGCATTCAATAAATATGTTGCTTTCTTTTACTTCCAAAATTTCAGTGTTTACCAGTTTCCTCTTTTCCTGTTTTCCGTATAATTATATGAGAATAATAATGGAAAAATAAAACCAAAAATATCAACTTATTTAAATATCAACATGTTTTCTCTATGCTTTTTTAAAAAATGCAATTGAAAGGTTAATAGCCATTGAAATTAAATTAGCATGTAATAGGATGAATTATTGCAGTACATAAATAATGAAAGGTAATGTTTCCATTTTTATTTCTGTACCTCCAAATAAAATATACAACTTGTAACAGCAAGGTGGCTTAATTCTGTGTCTACAACTTTGGACTAAGAATATGGCTTTATAATCTAGTTCAAGAAATTTAGAGATGTGAGCCTTTGAGTAAACTGATTTAAAAAACTAATGAATCCCAATTTTGCCTTATATGAAATGGGCACATAATACTAGTATTTGTGCTACCATTTTGGAGAGTTTTTGTAAGGAATTTATTATTTGAAATGCCTTAAAATAGTAATTGGCATATGAAAATGTGCTAAGCACCTTGAGAGCTGCTAATTGGTAAACTCAATAAATTGAGGTATTGGACAAAAGCATCACAAAAACTTTAACTGTCTAACTCTCAAATTGGGACACGAGTCTAAATCAACTAAGTGATTATGAAAAAATTGTTTTTTCTTTAGTCCTTGAATGTTTTGCCTAGATGGAGGGGCTAAGATGGGCACTATAAGTAAATAGTAATTATCTCTATAGAACAATGATTTATTTTCATCATGAGCTTTAGAAACTAGGTTCATTTGGATGGTCTGCCTCGAATAGAGCTTATTTCACAATTTGTTTGATTTACCATAAGATCCACTAGGACAACTGGATTTATTTTCACTCACTGCTCCTGCAACTTCACATAATTCCAGTTCTGCCTAAAGCATTCATGAATACCGCAGCTGCTGTTTTTCTGCCTTCAGAATTCAGCCAAGTCATGCAGGGGATAAATCAGAGAAATGAATTTAAGTATATTCTAGTTTTTGAATACCAATAAACCAAAGACTATATAATTACGTTAAAAAACACATATAACTACCCTATATTTAGAGGGCATAGGCAATCCGGTAGGTTTCTGAACCCCCTTACAAACAGAGGTGGGGGGGGGAGTCACTGAACTGTGTATTTAAATTCAGCCATTGTCGTTCATCCTCCTTTTGGATTTCAAATGGAATGAACTTGTGGAGTTCTAAGCTGTGGGTGAACTTTGCTAGGAGAAGAGTCATGAGAACAAATGCTTCTTTACACTCTGTAGCAGAACAACCTCAAATTTTTAAATTTATATGATCATACAATTTTTTATTAAAATGCCGGAAAGCGATGAAAATAGAAGTAACATTGGCTGACTGTTTTCTACTCTGTTGCAGACACCATGCTTGCAATTTTTCATTTAGAATCTCACTTAGTTTTCTTACTGACCCGATTATGTTATAAATCAGCCTTTATTTTTCATATGAGAAAACTGAGATTCAGAAAGGTTATGTAATTTACCTAAAGTCTCAGACAGTAAATCTGTTACAAAGAGTTAAGTGCCATCGGGAGGGAATTTAAACCTATTTTTTCAAATTGCAAAACCCATGTTATTTCCAACAAATATGCATCCTGCCTCTGATAATCTCTGATGAGTTAAAACTAAAACTGTGCTATAAATTTCCACAAAATTAAATAAACAGGCTTAGGAATTAATTTATCACCACCCTCGGACAATGATCAGGATTTTGAACCCTCTATCTTCTGATGTTTGCCACCTAATAGGCACAGGGGAATTTCAATTTTGAAATCATGACAACACAAATAGTTGAAAATTTTAGGACTGCTTTGGCATTTAGTTGCTGAGTAAAGCAGTCAGCTGCCATAAATGATGTAAGAAGGGTAGGTCACAAAATATATAAAGGAAATTTAAATTATGGAGAAAGGTAATAAAAACGTAATCATACAAACTTGGCTTTGTCTCCAAAGGACAACATGACTGAAGGGCTACATGTTAGGATAATGAACACGGACCTTTGGGATCCCAGATTAAGAGACTGAGGAAAGAATTGGTTAAAGTCACATTATACCAAATGACTCTACCTCAGATGAGATAGTATAGAGATAGAACCCCCTGCATTTTTCAGAGAAAGTGGAGTAAGTGGATATATGCCTGCCTCTTCTTTCGGGACGGCAGAGCTTGGATGCAACTTTCTTTCATTAGCCAGCATGAAGCCACATGGACGTTTGCAAGTGCATTAAGTGCAAAAAAGCTCTCTCCTGAGCTGAATCTCGGAAACTACTTGGTGTCAGTCACACTTGGAGGTGGTGGTAGGTTCTTTCCCAGCATCAGCACTGTATTCTTTCTTCTTCATAGGGGTTAATGACAAAGGAGAAAATAGCCAGTGTTCATGTATTTGTTTTCAATATAGCTAAATATTGTAGTCATCGAGCTGCTCTTAATATTTCAGCTCTCCTCCTTTGAGACACACGCTGGGGATTGGGTTGCCCTGCATCCTTAAAGTTAGGTAAGGCCATGACACATTTAAGTCAATGACATATGAGCCAAGTGGAAGGTATAATATTTAGGTGGAGGACACTACCAGCCAACACTGACTAATCATGGGCTCTCCCCTCACCCTCATAAACATGAAAGCACATGTCAAGTAGGAGTCTCCAAACTCTAGTTATCTGAGAGTCTAGAAAAAAAGCAGAATTCTTGCAAACCTCGGCAAACTGTATAACTTTTGTGAATTAAAAAATGCATGTTTTTGTGTTAAGCTACTGAGATTCTGGCATTATTTGTTTTTGCAGCATAAACTAGCCTATCCTTATTAATACAGTAATATAACCAATAAATAATGACACCAAAGTGATGGTGAATAAATGTTAATTTCTTGCTATGCACTTTTTCTTGGATCATAAGAAAAGAAAAAGAATTAAATAGTTAGCCATCTTTCAAAAATTGCTACAATTTTATATTATATATACATACATATGCTTATTTATACAGTTTTCAGGGTTTCCATATTAAAAGTGCATTCAACTAGTTTCCCTAAACATTCACAAGTTCTGGCTAGGGGTATAATATAAGCTGAAGGCATATTACCCACCCAGTAATAAATATTATTAACATCTGAATGCCCGCTCAGAATGAGAGGCAGGAGTAAATGAATTTGGAATTTGATTTTATATATTATGCCCTATACACTTGATGTTCCTTTGTAGTACATTTATGTTCTGATTTCCAGGCATTTAAGACTGCATTGTTTTCAATAAGTCTATGGAGTAAAGGAATACTTTTTGAAATGTTTTTTAATAAGGGTTCCATGATAAAAACCAACTCAGATTTAATCAAATCACATGTACAATAGAGTTATCTATCATATGCAATCTACAATTCTGCTATTACCTTTAATTGCTTTTTCCACCTCCAAAAAATAGTTTAAAATTATGTCATCAACATTTAAAATAGGAGTGAATGTTTATTTCTTTATTGTATTTGTTTCCCAATGAAAGAGAGTAAATGAAAATTCAATAACCATTCTTTCAACAAGGCATTTCTCATGATACACTGTTATACAGTAGAAGCTCAGAAATCATGAGTGGATTTTTAAGCAGCACAAATCTACCAACAAGTCTATTACTTACTAAATGAAGCATAAAATGAGCAGATACTCTTGAGTCTGATATCCACATAATGTGATGGGCATAATAATAAACAGCAGATGACTGAGCTTCATATACATTAGACAAAAATAAAGGCAAAAAAAAAACAAAAACAGAAGGAAATGTGGCTATGTTGCTGCCAATGATTTATTCATTTAGACAAATGTAAAACCCTTGAGAGGATAAATGAGAGTCACACATTCTGCAAGAATACATAAAGGCACAAAACCCAGCCACTGTTGCTCATTTTAACTCAGACAAGAGCTGAGGTAGATGCAAATTCAAAGGAAAGGGAGAAGGGAGAGAGCAAAAAAGAAAGCCTGTTTGTCAACCATCAGATGGAACTACCATGAGTGTGGAATTTCTCTACTGCTGAATTATTTTTTTGTTAAAAAAAAAGTGCAGTGCATAAATATTTTTGGCTTATACAACAGTGAGAAGGACAACATAGATGGATTCAACATGTCAGGGGAGACTTTCTGGGAAAATCTCAGTGGGACCCATGGCATCAGGTCTTGGACAAATATCAAAATACGGGAGCAGCTTCAATTAAGGAATTTTGGCAACAGCTTATAAGGACACCATCCACAACAAACCTAAAATTCTAAATCCAGCATAATTAATCATCGAAAGAAAACATGAAATAAAGATTTTTTCAAACAAGCAAAACTTTAGAGAATTCACTGTCAGCAAGCTTGCTCTGCAAAAACTTTAAAAGATGATCGAGAAGAAGGAAAATAATATAGATCAGAAATTCACATCAACATAAGTAAAGAACAAATGTCAGGGAAAATCAAAGACACTAACGGTTGGCTCCTGAAAAGATCAATAAAGTTGATAAAAGCCAGGCTCACCAAGAAAAAAGAAGAGAAAGCAAAAATTACTAATATCAGAAATGAAAGAAGGATCCTCATTATTGAGCCCATGACTTTTAAAGGATAATGATTTTTAAAAAAATACTATGAACAACTCCACGATCACACCCTTGATAACGTAGATGGAATGGACAAATTAAAAGATACACACGACCAAAACTCACACAGGAGAAATAGATAATCTGAATAGGAATCTATCTATTAACGATATGTAATCAGTTTTTAATAACCTCCCCAAAGAGAAAGCACCAGGCCCACACAGGTGCACTGTTGAATTCCACCAAACATTTAAGGAAGAAATGATAGCAATTTTCCACAATTTCTTCCAGAAAATGGGAGCAGATGGAACATTTTCTAACCTATTCTGAGATGCCATGGGTAATTACCCCAATATCAAAACCAGACAAAAACATGAAAATAAGGAAAACTACAGACCAATGTCTCTTACGAACAAAGATGCAAAAACTCTCTATAAAATATCAGCAAATCAAATCCAGCAATGTATTAAAAATAACTGTATACCAAAATCAAGTGGGATTTATTCCCAGTATGCAAGGATAGTTCAACATTCAAAAATCAGTGTAATTCAATGTAGCAAAAAATTAAAGAAGAAAAATCTGATTATCATATCTATTGATGCAGAAAAATCCTTTGAAAAAATAAAACGATTCATGATTTAAAAAAAAAAATCTCTCAGCAAATCAGGAAGGAGAATTTCCTTAACTTCATAAAAAGCTATGAAAAATATACAGCTAATATGATACTTATTAGTATCAAACTATGTAATCTTTTTACATAATTTTATAATTATACTATTTGAGTGGCTATTTGTTAGATTGAACAACTTGAATTGCTGTTTATGAAGGTCAAAAAATATCAAATTTATGTGGTTCAACTTACATTGTTAAATTTGATACAACACATTTAACAGAGCAATATACATTTTGTTTTTTTTTTCTGGACATTGCAAAAAAAGCTAAAATGAAGCTATGGGGAGAGGAATCTCACTCTTCAGACTGCAGACTTTTGCTAATCTCCTCTGCTGGTGATCCAGTGCCTACCTCTGCTTTCAGCTTTGCCTGGCATCACCCAGGAATAAGCTTCTTGGAGGCAACTTTTCCAGAGGCTCACTTCTGCTCCTGTGCCACTGTAGGGAAGGAGCACGCATTAGACGTGCAATGCCGGGAGGGGATCAGGGTCTCTAATGTCTCCTTATATGGTCTCTCAACATATCCTCCTGCTTTCAGCCATACCTGAAAACCCTGTTGAATAGATCTCTCCAATTTCTTGGTCTTTCTGGGTTTCTGAAATCTCAAATTACCCTGCCTTTTGTTCCCATCTTCCTCAGCAGCTGGCTGGTTTACCTCTCTTCCCTCTTTCCTCATTTATGATTCCACCAACTGTTTCCCACCTGCTGTGGACTGAATTGCATCTCCCACAAAGCCACGTTCAAGTTCTCGCCCCAGGCCCGCAGATCTGAACGCATTTCTTCCAATATCCTATTAGTTAAGATGGGGCCAAACTGAATCAGGGTGGGCCTTAATCCAACACAACTGGAGTCCTTATGGGCAGAAGAAATTTGGACACGGGTAGGAGTAGGAGACAAAAGGAGGAGACAGCTAGCCACGTGACGGAGGCTGAGAGTGGATCTGGAGTGCGAGCAAGCCACCAGAAGAACGCTACAGGCTTCAGAGAAAACCAGTTCCTGTCAACACAATGATTTTGGACTTCTGGACAATAAATTCCCATTGTTTAAGCCAATCAATCTGTGTACTGTTGCAGCGAGCCTGGCAAACTAAGACGCCATCTTTTAAAATGTCATTTTCATTTCTTCTCTCATTCTCTTAACCTTTGAGTTTTAACTATTTTTTTATCCTCACTCATTGTCATTGCAAAGTTATTTTGGAAGAAATTGAGAAGAATTTCTGTGGTCAGACAGTTTAACATGAGATCTTCTACAGGTTGTTGTTGTATACTTTTTTAATTGTATACATTATTTCGATAATGTCTACCATACAGCTTAAGAAAATGTGTGTTGTTAAACACTGTTTGAAATCTCTCTCTATCACTTCTCTGATCCTGAGCCCTCCCTCCTCTACCCTCAGCAGTAAACACAATCCTAAATAAGGTATCTAGTATTCTCATGCATGTATCTATACTATACAGTTGTATGTATTTTTAAAATACTACCACTTTTCTTATTTTAAAGCAAAATATTTACATATGCATACATATACACATACACCCACAAATATGCAGAAGTCAATATAATCTATTACTGTTTTAACAATTCCTGATGTCTTGATCTTCAGAATAAATGCACAATTACCCCACCTCCTTCTTCACGTAATCGTCACTGTCCTAGTTCAGAATAGCAAGGCAAAGAAGCATCCCAGCAGATGTGGTAAAAGCACATGGACAAATAATTTACTAAGACAATACTGACTAGCCAGCAATGTATCAAAAGGAGCATATTTTAACATGATCAAGGAAATACATATTAAACAATAAAAAAAACCTAAGCACTAAAAGCTGGCACTACAAATTGTTGGTGAGGCTTTGAAATAATCAGAAGTCTTAACTCTGTGGGTGAGTCTACAAATTAGTTCAACTATTTTGGAGGACAGTAAATTGCTCTACATTGCTAAGTAATGCCACCAAAGTTGAAAATGCACATAATCTATGATTTGGAAATCATACTTAATAATAGGCAAATACATGTACCTATATATATGTTAGAAGTTGGGCTTTTAAAAAGATTAATAATTGAAAAACAATCGATTAAGCTGAGACATAGGATACAATGAAATGTTAAATAGAAAATATTAGTAAATAAAACCACACGTATCAAGATGGGTAAATTTCAAAAACACCCAATACTGAATGAAGACTGTGTCGTAAATTAGCGCTTTATTTATTCAGTTCTTTCAACAAATATGCATTGAGTCCCTTTTATGGGTCACACTTTCTTCAGGATGGATAGTAAGTGGGAACTAAGAGGCCCAGATCCCTGCAGGGATGACGGCGGTCTCTCCGAGGTGGAGATCTCTGAGCAGAGACCAGGATGAAACAGGGAGGAGGATCGGCCAAGCCTCAGCCTGGGCACGCCCGGTCGGTGCAGGCAGGTAAACGAGGAGCTCGAGGCCTCTGCGGGGGCTGAGCGGAGCGAGCGCGCAGCGCGTGGAGCTGCACACCGCGTCTTTAAGCCCCTAACCCTGCGGCAGAACACTGCAGCTACAGTTTTCACCCAGGCCAGGAAGTATAGGAATGAAAGATAATTTATTCTGAAAAATAATCAAGTTTAGAGCAGACTAATAGGTGAACAATTTTAATTACTGAATGATGTGATTTCTAATTGCACCTGTTGTTCTCTCTGTTACTTAAGAGTGACCACAAAAGTCATTCAGCCTACTTTAATTTTCATCCAGTGGCAGATAAATAATTTCTCCTGGGGCAAGTTTAAAAAGAGCCTGTGAATCCTGGGTACTCAATGTAGCAGGTACATCCATTCTGAGGGAAACTACAATATACAAAATATATCCATAGGTATTTTAAAAATATTTACTATAGTGTTAATTATAATAATCAAACACTAGAGAAAAGGGAAATGTTCATTCAAAAGGTACAAGTTGAATAAATTATAACCCATCCTGTGAAATATTACACAGCTATCACATAACCTATGTGAATTACCCAAGAAAGGTGTCAATGATATAGTAATGATAAAGCATCCTTAATATCATGTGGAGAATATTGCAATTTTATAAAATGAGATAGAAAGAAACAAGAAATAAAAGTAACTCTTTATATGTGAGTTTAAGAAACATGTTTAAAGGATAAGGGGAGACAACTTTTAATTCACATACTGCTGTGCTATTCAGCATCTACGTGTTTTTCAGTGTCTTTAAACAATATACATGCTTTGTTGTTGTCATGATTGTTGTAATAAAAATGTTTTCCATTAAAATCAGAAGGAAGTTTCTTTGGGCATAGCATGTCCTGTCTAGAAACAACCCTGAACCATTAAGGGTGCATTGG
The DNA here is from genome assembly GCF_015220235.1 of Choloepus didactylus. Lineage (NCBI taxonomy): Eukaryota > Metazoa > Chordata > Mammalia > Pilosa > Megalonychidae > Choloepus > Choloepus didactylus. Next base: position 8,750,452 of record NC_051322.1, read on the forward strand.
AAGGTAGAAATGTGAGTTGGCAAATTGCCAAAGCCAGTTTTTCCATGAAAATGTTTCTTGGATTGAAGGTAGGGTTAAATAACAGAGCAATGCAAAAGTAAATATTAAAGTTTAAGTTATGCATCATTTTTCACTGAAAAAAAATACAGATATTGGGATAAAATATATGTCATTCCAACCTTTGTTTTATGTTTGTTGGCATTACCAGTTAGAACAACGTAAATTCTTAGGCTATGTCTATGCAACAATTAAAAAACTGCAAATTGTGTTACAAAATAAATATTTAGTTTGGGGTACAAAAAGCCATCTTTACTTTGAAAAGGGATTTAATCCAAACTGATTGTGCATTTATTTCAGATAAAAGTTGCTGAGATCTGTAATTCACAGTAGATGCATAATGTGTATCTTTTAGTGAATACATTTATAAAGCTTTTTGAAAATGAAAATAGAACATATTTATTGGAGTATTTGAAGTCAACATTTTGCTGGGAAAATATAGTGTATCAACCTGATTCTGAGTCAACAGAGCAAAGATGAATTACATCTGAAGGGGTTGCTTCATTGCACAGAACAATTTATTTGTGCTACACAGAACTATTTAAATGAATGAGTTTTAAAATGACATTTGAATAACTGTAATTTTAATAGTTTTTAAATGACAGCAAAATCATCCAGGGGCTTATGTTTCACATAACCCTTGGTAAAACTCCCCAAGCAATACTTGGGAATTGCGTACAGTGAAGGCAATACACATTTTCCTTGGTTGCCACATATATTAAACTCAAAGAAGCATTTCATTTATTCCAAAAGCAGTAGACACACATTCCTCATTAGTGATAGCCTATGACATTGCCTTTTAAAAGCCCATCAAGATATTAAATATATTCATATGAAATTTCCTTTAAAGTAACTTCATTTATGTAAAGATTAAAAAAAATATATTAACATTTTTCCATTGAAGGATGAGTTTGCCAAGCATGTTAATCATTGGGTATAAACACTGAGGAAGAATATGCAATTTAAGAAAATCACGTATGCTCTTTAAACTCATAATATTCAATCACCATATTTAGTGCTTCATAATCTCCATCGATATAAAAGGAGACTCAATTATAAAGAAATATTCTCAAAAACGTTTCTGGTGCTTTTGGATTCTTGCCAGATTCTCATAAAAGGACCCAGATGGGCATAGAGTTAAACCACAGAGATTTGATATGTGTGTCAGGGTGTAAGACATGCATCTGATTATGGAACAAAAAAAATCACAGGAGGTAATTATCTCCAAAGAGAATCTCAGGGAAGCAAATATTGCCACTCTTTGTGGTCTGCTCCAGGCCAGGAGGATGAAAACCCAGGAGTCTACAGCCAACTTGATCAGTGCACAGCCAGACATTCTGAGCATCTATTTGCTAAACTGGCCGTTCTTGTGCAACTCCACAGAGCTACGGGAACATAAATGGGTTCAAACAAGACTATCTCCACATGTGACACCAGCTGTCTGGGATTATCGTCATTGTTAATTTCTTCTGAAGAACATTTTTTGGTTTTTCTTTTGGCAAACTAAGCATATTTTTAAAAATACTTTTTTTCCCCAGACAGGTAAAACAGAAATGCTGCTGCTTGTGTTTGTGTCCACTATAAAGAGTCTGTGTAGAAGATAATGTTTTCCCATCTTTAGATAAAACTTTTTTGAGTCTGTACCAAATATACCTTTTACATATCCAAATTCCAGGGTAAGGGAACCATAACACAGTGAAAGCTGAGGGGGTTGGATCCTTATCAGTTTACAATAGAATCATTCAGATCAGGGGAATAAAATTTCAGCAGGGACACAATCAAATCTATAATATCTTTAATGAGTACACTTTTAACTAAATGTGGATCCTTTGAGTTAGGGGAAATGTCAACTACATTTTCTAATAGTTATATTTAGGACTAAAAATTAAATTTTGGCTTATTCAATATTAACATCTAAAACATTTTACCTTAAAAATGCAGCTGGGCAACTCCATACCCAAAATGATTGGCACACTCTTCCAATTTTTCATGAACTTGCAATTATTTCAACCTTTCTTTCAAAACTGTTGTCTAAACAATCACCAAATGCTTTTCATTGACATGGACATTGCCCTTTAAATGCACTCTCTTGCTTTCATTTCCACTGAATAAAGATTTCCTAAATGGGAACAAGCAGAGGTTATGTATTCGGAGCTTGCTTTAGGAAGGGGGTCAGCCACAGTTACTTGGGTTTGGCAGAGACTCAATTGCAGGCAAGAGAATGGGAAATCTTTGTAGGGAACAAAAGGGAAGGCTTCAGGGAGGTCATTGGGGGGAAGCTGGAGGAGGGTAACTAATAGTGGGACATCCTATGTGATTGATTTGGGGAACAAATTTGATTTTTGTCTGGGCCTATTTTGGAAGCAGGGGCAAAAAACAGGAAAGCTGTCAGTAATTGACCAAGTCCTGGCTGTTTGGAGTCAATTGCTGCACAGAGGTGACTGACTGCCACCAAGATTGTGGGTCTGAGGTCTATTCTTACATATGATTTGGTCATTGTCCATCTTGTCTATCACCACTCACTCTGGTTTTGTGAGAATCTCATATATGCTTCCTAGATGCAGTTCTTGCATGCTGCCATGTTTGTACAATTATTTTGTGGAGGAAAGAAATTCAAATAAAAAATCATCGTGGTTGGAGGTGGGGCAAGATGGCAGCATAGAGAGGTGTGGAATTTAGTTAGTCCTCTAGAGCAACTAGTAAATAGCCAGGAACAACTAGGAAATAGACTGGAACAACTGTTGGGGGACATCTATGACTGGACACACATTGTACACTAGCCTGGAATGGATGGAACAGCTGAGAGCATAACATAGAGCTGTAAGGAAAGCTCCCCACACTGTGGAGCTGGAGCTCCTCCCCCACCAGCACAGCAAGCTGAGCTGAAACACTTCCCCGTGGGAAAAAGAAGTTGGTTACCTTGAGCAAGGGAAAGTAACCAAGTACCAATTGCAGCTTCAACTAACAAATTTGGACTACTGAATATAAGCTACAAGTACAGATAAACCCGCAGCAAGCAGAAAAGGAACTTGAGGTTCCTCCTGGCAGAGAGGAGACAGGGCTGACAAAAAAATGAAAGTACATAAACAAATAAAATCAGAGGCTTTTGGAGACAGCTGAGCTGAGAATACTGGAAAATGGCTGTGTCACGAAAAGGGGCACAGAGAACTAGAAACCAACATTAGTTGACTGGAAAAACTTGGGGAATGGGGGTTGGCTCTGAAAAGGAGCTTTCTCTCTTTTTCCTTTTTTCCTCTCATTCTAAGTAGCTCACTAAAGAAAGCCTCAAGCATTTCCGTTTGTCAGCACTCACCCAGGCAAGGGTAGAGTTAACAGATTCAGAGAGAAAAAGGAGCAATTCAAGTGCAGAAGATAACTCCATAAAGGGTATATCTTCCCTAAGACAAGCGGGACAAGGCACAGCTCAAGTGGCTGCTCTCCCTCAGAGAATTCAGAACCCTGAGCTTGGGAGGGAAAGGAAAAAAGAAACAACTTAACCTTGGCTTCTGATGCACTCAGCCCCTGGCCAGGACAGGGTCCACTGATAATTAAAGGGGCCACACATCTTTACACCAGTGGGGAGCTGCAGGCTGACAAGCACCACCTGTTGGGCAGGATAGGAAAAGCACAGAGTCTAGAGGCCTCATAGGAAAGTCTGAAAATCTTCTGGGTCTCATTCTCAGGGACACCTGATACTGAATAAAGCCTCCTCCTGAGACCTGGGCCTCTTTGGTCTGGGGAAATCTGTTTGGGGTAATCAAGGAAATCAGATACCTAGACAACAAAAATTACAAATCACACTAGGAAAAACAAAGATATGGCGCAGTCAAAGGAACAAACTTCTACTTCAACTGAGATATAGGAAATGAATCTCAACTAATTATCAATCAAACAAATCTCCTAAATCAATTCAAAAATCAAATCATTGAATTGAGGGAAAATATGGCAAAAGAGATGAAAGATATAAAGGAGACATTGGGCAAACATAAGGAAGAACTCAAAAGTTTGAAAAAACAATCAGCAGAATTTATGGGAATGAAAGGCACAATACAAGAGTTGAAAAACACAGTGGACACATATAACAGCAGATTTGAAGAGGCAGAAGAAAAGATTCATGAACTGGAAGACAGGACATCTGAAATCCTATATGCAAAAGAAAAGATAGGGAAAAGAATGGAAAAATGTGAACAGCTTCACAGGAAATTGAATGACAACATGAAGCACATGAATGTATGCATGAAGAAGAAGAGAAGAGAAAAGGGGCAGAAAGATTAATGGAGGAAAAAATCATGAAAGTTACCCATCTGTTATGAAAGACATAAAATTACAGATCCAGGAAGCTCAGCATACCCCAAACAGAATAGATCTGAAGAGACCTATGCCAAGACACTTAATATTCAGATTATCAAATGTCAATGACAAAGAGAGAATTCTGAAAGCAGCAAGAGAAAAGTGATTTATGATATACAAGGGAAGCTTGATAAGACTATGTGTGGATGTCTCAGTAGAAACCATGGAGGTGAGAAGGCAGTGGTATGCTATATTTAAGATACAGAAAAAGAAAAACTGCCAATCAAGAATTCTATATCCGGCAAAACTGTCCCTCAAAAATGAGGGGAGTTTGAAATATTCTTAGACAAATAGACACTGAGAGAGTTTGTGAACAAGACAACTGCTCTACAAGAAATAATAAAGGGAGTACTACAGATAGATAGGAAAGACAGGAGAGAGAGGTTTGGAGCACAATATTTGATGATGGTATCACAATAATATAAGTCAACTGAACAAAGATGATTGTGAGTACCGTTGAAAGAGGAAGGTTAGGGGCATGTAGGACATCAGAAGGAAAGACAGAAGATGAAGACTAGGACTGTATAACTTAGTGAAAACAGTAGTGGCCAATGATTGTGATTAAATGTACAAATGTTTTTACATGAGGAAGAACACATGAATGTCAACTTCGCCACACCTGCAGTTGTAGGGTGGGGCCTCACCAGAAAGACCAACCAGGTGATTAGGGCACTGGGGCTTTGAGCCAGGTTATATCAACCCAACCCCTTCGACCTCTAGGAGGGAAAGAGGCTGCAGATTGAGTTCAACCACATGGAATTTGATTCCATCATTCTGGGCTACACAGCAAGACCCCAAATAAACTGGGGACACTTGAAGCCCAGATGAGCTTCCCTGATGGAGAAGAAGAGACATTGCTGCTGGGCGTGGAAGGTGATGCCTTCTGACTCCACATGGCAAGGACATGAAGCTGGCTCAGAGACCCTCCCAGACCTTACCTCTGTCTTCTTTGTGTCCTTGTAATAAAACTGTAATTGTAAGTGTAGTACTTGCAGTGAATTCTGTGAGTTGTCGTAGTGAATTCTTCAATTGGAGGGGAGGTGTGGGTAGCACCAAATTTGCAGCCAGTTGGACAGAAGTGTGGGTGGCCTGGGACCCTGAAACTTGTGACTAGTACCTGAAGGACAATTTTGTAAAGGATGGTCCCAGAACCTGTGGGGTCTAGCGTCACTCTGGGACATTGGAGGCAGAATTGAATTGGTTGAGTTACTGCAGTATTTGCAGTTGGTGTCAGAATCTGTTGTGGAAGTTGTAGAGGTCTTTGATAGCCTGCACAAGAACTATAATATACACTAATGAAATTGGGCAGGGCAGTCTCGTATATGGCAGGCCCTGGTGAGCACCATGATAAAGCTAAATAATGTGAAAAACTTTAGTTGTGGGATATGCTCTGGCTTAGATTTTCCTTGTTATTGGAAAATTGTTTAACATGCCATTTCTTGAATGCCCTTGCCTTGATTTCGCAAGTGCAGGGAAAAAAGTGTCGTATTTCCACACAATAGCAGACTCGGTCTATCTGCTGGTGAGATTGGTCTAATGGTGGAAAGATTAATCAGGAAATGACCCATTATCAAGGGCAGGGTCATATTTGCACAGTCCAACTACAACTCGCCACCATTCTTTTCATTGAAATTTTCTTTCTTGTGCTAACCTTAGAGTTCAACTTCATTTTGTTTCACTTCTCAAACAACTGGTAATAACTTTATCAGACCACAGCCCAATCTATGTTTTTCCAGAAAATTAGTCTGTCGATAAACAAAATATGAATGAAGTGTTTTGTGAACCCATCAAGAAGATATAAATGGTGTTGGCACAGCCTAGATCCAGAGGCTGAATGTGGTCCAAATGGGATCCATGACTGAGGGTGGTCTGGGATGGAGCACGTGGCCGACATGGGGTGAAAAGGGCATCCACCCAGGAGAGGTGGCCCACCACCGGAGTTAAAGTCAAGCAAGGCGAGGAGGCAGTCAAGAGTGGGGGCAGGCTGCTATGTGAAGTCCAAGCCATAGAAGGAAGAGAAGGGCTTTACAGAGGGGCTAGTCCCAGCTTAGAGCCTCCAGGCTGGAGCAGGGTCACTAGGGCATCTTGGAGTCTTTGGGGTAGCCCAACATAGAAGTCAGAATCTAAGCAAGGTGAGGAGGTCTTCTGCATGGGGGAAAAAGTGGCAGCCAAGTAGGAGCTCAGTTATATACAGGAAGGATTGATCCAATAAGTAAAGATATTAAGGATAATTCTGGAAAAGGGAGATATAAATTTGGGAAAAACAAACAAATTGTGAAGTGCTAGAAATGATTTTGACGTATTTGTGTGAATGCACAGCTTTAGATAGTTAGACACATAGATAGGTACATAGGTAGATGGCTGTGCAGATAGACAGATATAGAAATAAGTAGAGAATTAAAAATGGCACATTTACATATATAAATGTGCATAATTCTAGGACTGACGCAGAGGAAGTTCAAGTTGAGCCTGAAACATATTATTGTGCCAGAAGTCAAGCAAGTGCCCAGAGAATAATGGGAATGTATCAAAAGGTCACAGAAGAGAGTTTGAAAGGGGCCCCAGTGGCCAAGTCAGAGAAATTTAGGTCCAAAAATCATGATGATTTTCAATTATAATCTATTGAATGAAATGGAACACTAGGAACACCCAGAAATATAAATAAATAACTAAATGAGTAAACGGGAAGTGATGAGTAACAGGATATGTACACACTTTTTAAAGTACTTCCTATAAAACAATAAATTAGAAAACGAGTAACTTGATCATGCAGAAGCTTGGAGACACCACTTTAATCAAGTATCCAAAATGAACATCACAGGCCGCCCAGTAGGGTGCAGTGAGAACAAGGCATCGCTCCTGTGATGATCTTGCCCAAGAAGAATAACCTCAGTCTATTCAGCAGGAGACAGAAGACAAACCCAAGCAGAGGGACATTCTAAAAATATAGCTGAATTTTACATATATATATATATATATATCAAGGTAAAGAAAACCTAGCAATGACTACATATTTGTTTCAGATTGAAGGAAACTAAGGAAACTTGACAACTAAGTGCAACCCAAGATTCTGAACTAGATCATTTTCTACAAGGGTCATTATTGGTTTAATCAGCCAAATGGTAAGAGCATCTAAGGATTAGATGGGATAATGTCTCAATGTGAATTCCTGTTTTGGAGGGTCATACTGTGATCATGTAGCAGAATGCTCTTGTTTGTAGGAACTTCACACTGGAAGTTGTTATGACTTACTAGTTGCTGTACAGTGATTCACTTTATCTCTAGTTATACATGTGATTTAGAGTCAATTTTGGCATCTATTAATAGAGATAAGCCAAATTTCTTTGGATTAATATGTTAGTACCTTATCCTTTTACTTTTAATCTTTTAGTTATCCACATTTTTAAATATGAGGACTCAACTGAGCTTTTTAAATATACTCTGACACTTTTCATCTTTTATTAAAGTATTATAATAATAAATATTAAAAGTGCACATATCATAAGTGAATAGCTGGATGAATTTTCACAAAGTGAATACTTCTGTGTACCCAGTACCCAAATCAATAAATAGTGCATTATTGTCACCCCAGAAGGACTTCTCATGGGCCCAACCCACAAGAGTAACCACTCTCCTAATTTCTAATAGCATAAATTAATTTTGCCTGTTTCTATTTTTTATATAAATAGAACCAAACTGTATGAACTCTATTCTGTATAGCATCTTTCTATCAGCATTATGTTTGAAAGGTTCATTCATATTGCTTCAAATATGCAAATCTTATATTCCTATTGTATAGGATTCCATTGTATGAATATACCACATACACCATTCCAATTTTAATGGACATTTGTTTTCTTTCCAGATTTAGGCTATTAAAATAATGCTGCTAAGAACATTCTAGCCCTTATCTTTAGGTGAACATGTGTGAGTTTTCTGTAGGGTATATACCAAGAAGTGGAATTGCTGGGTGATAACATACCCACATATTCTACATACAGATAATTTCTTATATTACAATATTATTCCTAAGTTTAAGATTTTGCAGTATTACTAATACTTCAACTGAAATAATACTTTTTTTTAAATTAGCTGTTTGTATTTTTTTTCTCTTATATTATTATTTTATTTTTTTTGTATCATGCTTAAAACAGATAAAAAAGTACCTGGCATTATGGTTCTATAATTATATTTATATTTTTGTACTGCATGTGGCTTTATTATTTAATTATTTATTTATTTAACATTGAAATGACTCAACTGTCTGTAATTTATTTAGATATAAACATGAAATAGGAAAATAGCAAAAAGAAATTTCAAATTTTTAGTCAATGTTCTTTTCTAATTCTTCATTATTTGATTACTCATTTGAGTATAATAATAATATAAAATCCTTTGTAATTATAACATTGCTTCTAATTTTCAATTCCATATCTGTAAATTCTGGTGTCACTGCCTGAATTTTGATATTAATGTAAATATATACATTTGATTATCAAGTTAAGTTCTGTCTCATGATTATTCTTTTTTAACAAAATGTTCTTTATTATACCTAAAATTGCCCTTCCAGAGTAACAGAATAGTGCTTACAAATGTCAATAAATTCAGGGAAAATCTGAAAGAAATTTTAGAAAAATCAGATTAATATAAGAAGTTATATCTTAAAATATGAAAAATTAGGCACTGGTATATAGAATTAAATAATAAATCTTTTATAAACTGCCTAAAATTATATAGAATTAAAAATAAAATCACATAAATATTCTTATCCTTATATATTACTCAGTTTAAATTCTAAAATTATCATCCACAGTGATAGATTTCAAATACTTGGAGGCAAAAATGGTAGAGTGAAGTCAGATTTGTTAGTAGTATTAATTTTTATTAATTGATTTATTAATTTAATTCAATACACTTAATTTTTAATTTAAACTATTTAGTTTTACTCCAGTGTTAACATTTTAAGAAAAATTTTCTAATTTATGTTCATACATTTTGTAGATAATATTTAATTGATTAAATTATTAAGTACCTATATGTGTACATACACTTTTTTACAAATGAATTAATCTGTATATTTAACATCTTTTAGAAAGATTTTTATGCAAACACCTCCATAAAGTTCTAATATATCACACTTGTAATTTGTCTTTGATATCCCAGACTGTTGCTACTTTGAATTTGTCCATTCTCTTCATTTGATGCCAAATCTTCAATTAATTTGATTTTTTATAATTACAAGAATTTGATTGTTAAATAGTATTAGACATATTCATCTATCTTTTGTGAAATGTCTAGTGATATCTACGTTGAATTTTCTAATCAATTATTTTTCTTTTCAGAACAATTTATAAAAGCTCTTTGTTGATAAATTGTATTAATTATTTTATTCAACACCAGACAAAACAATTAAATTAAATAAGAAAAATAAAACATACAAGTCTATTGACAGATGTATTTAATCCATTTGAAAATAATTAACAGCTAATCCTCATAATACTTCCAATAAATTACAATTAATTAAAATGAGCTAAAACCCATTCACCAAATCTAGCAGCCAACACAGATTTTTTACTACTATTTTTATTTTAAAATACTTGTAGATTTACAAAAGAATGGCAAAGATATTACAGATAGTTCCCAAATATTCTTCATCCACCTTCCCTTGATATTACTATGCAACCATGGCACATTTGACCCAGTTTAAAAATTAAGATTGACTCCATATTAATGAAACTACAGATTCTTCAGGTTTCACCAATTTTTTCTTTTTTGGTTTTTACACTGATGCTCTTTCTATTCCAGGATCCGATCAAAGATCTCCTGTTGCATTTCATCGCTATGTTTTCATTGTCTCCTCCAATCTACGGCAATTTTTCAGTCATTTGCATGCTGCTGTTGTTTGATGACATTTCTGAAGAGTGTGGACGAGTAACTTTGTAAAATATTCTCCATTTTGGGATCTGTGTTTCTTTTTCCCTCATGGATAGATTGGAATTTGGGGAAGAAATAGCACAGAGATAAAGCACCCTCTGACTGATTCCTATCAGGGGTCCATGATATCCATATCTTATCGTTGGTGATGTTAACCTTGATCATTGGACCAAGGTCATGCCTGCTGGGTTTCTCCATTACAAAGTTACTATTTTTTGTCTCTTCCATTTTCTGTTTCACTTAGTAAGACTGGTCCAAGAGTAGCAAATTATTTGTGAACATATCTTGATACCATCGTAATAATTATTGATACCATCACAATAATTATTGATACCATCACAATAATTAATTCATTTGGCTGCATACTTGGAGGCTATGCAAATATTGTGCTTCCTTTTAAAGTCTCTTTCATTAATTTTAACATTCATGATTACATTTCAGCCTGTAACAACTATTACTGGGGAGTTGTAATGGTGATTTTATTTTTCACTTATAACTTCTGTATTTATTATTTGGAATTCTTCTGTAAGGAATATTTGGCCCTTCTCATCCATACATTTATTTGCTGAATTATGAATATTTATTTTATTCTTTTGGTTAGGATGCAATGTTTTCTTAATTATTTTGTTGTTCAGATTTTCCATCTTTGGTCAATGAGAACACATCCAGTTTTGTTCCTGTGCCCCTACACTGCTTTAAATAGTGAAAAATTTAAATGATACTCACTAAAATCAAGAATGAGAGATGTATACAGCCATTATTTCAAAAATAAAAATGAAACAGAAGGGCATAATTTTTAATAGAATGGACTATTTTCAAAATCTTTATGGCAGAGTAAATATATATGATTTGTCAATATTTGACCAATATTTGTCAATATTTTGAAATAGAAGCTGGGAGAGTATTTAATCAGGTTTAAAATGTACAATAAAATATTCTATAAAAAATCATAATCAGAGTGTGAGTTCAGGAATAGGGCAAAAGATCAGGAAAGAAGACTTAAAAAATCCAAAAGCAGATCCGGGATTCAGTTTGAAAACTGAAAATGTAAGAAAAAGAAAATTTAATGTAGAGAGAAAAAATATATAGTTCTTTTAAAAAATAGTATTGTCATATGTATTTAGAATAAATTGCATGCCATTTGATATTTTTTAAATATTGCAAAAAATAAAATAGTACAAATATTAAAAGAAAATATGGAATATTTGTTGAATTGCTTCTAGTAATTACAAACTTTTTAAGCCAGTTGTTAAAATCAAAACCCAAAGGACAGCATGGGATGATCTGACAACCTATTTTATACACAACCCTTCGTAGTCTCTGGAACTTTTGGTATCTGTGACACCTGAAACTCAGAGCTAGAGCTCGTCAGATATGAATGTCAGTATTAGCACATATAGCAACTGGTAAAAAAGCTGAGAAAGAATTCAGACTTCAATTAGAGATATGAATGAAGCAGATCTGGTTAAGACTAGGACAAATCAGGCCAAAGAGTAAAGGACAATACCGACTGTGTTTTAAAACTTCAACTTCCATGTGAGACTAAGGGAAGAGAAGTTTATTTGGTGCAGGATCTATATTTTCTGTAGTACACTAAACAATTTAACTTGTACAGCCAGCTTGTTCAAACACCAAAGTTACATGGAACTTTGAATAGGAAGTGAGATCTGGTAGTGTTGTACAGGTTAGTGTGAAATAGCGACACATCCCAAAATAACTTGGACAGAGAATAAAAATATATGAGGAGCGGGGTGGGGGGGGAGGGGTGGGGGGGGAAGGGGTGCAGAAGTGTTGGACTTCCTCACCTGGGTTGTTGCTGGTGTTCTCACAAACATTGAGACTGACAGCTTGGTATGCTGAGCCCTCTATGTTGGGACTTGCCCTTATGAAGCTTGTTGCTGCAAAGGAGAGGCTAAACCTGCTTATAATTGCACCTAGAGTCTCCCCCTGAGTACCTCAGATGTGGCCTCTCTCTCTAGCTAAGCCAGTTCGGCAGGTAACTCACTGCCCTCCCCACTATTTGGGACCTGACTCCCAGGGGTGTAAATCTCCCTGGCAATGCTGGATATGACTCCCAGGATGAACCTGACCCAGCATCACGGGATTGAGAACATCTTCTTGACCAAAATGGGGAGCAAAATGAAACAAAATAAAGTTTCAGTGGCTGAGAGATTTCAAATGGAATCAAGAGGTCACTCTGTTGGACATTCTTATGCACTATATAGATATCCCTTTGTAGGTTTTATTGCACTGGAATAGCTAGAAGTAAATACCTGAAACTATCAAACTGCAACCCAGTAGCCTTGACCCTTGAAGATGATTGTATAACTATGTAGCTTACAAAGGGTGACAGTGTGAGTGTGAAAACCTTGTGGATCACACTCCCTTTATCCAGTGTATGGATGGATGAGTAGAAAAATGGGGACAAAAACTAAGTGAAAAATAGGGTGGGATGGGGGGAGATGATTTGGGTGTTCTTTTTCCTGTTATTTTCTATTCCTATTTTTATTCTTTCTGGTATAAGGAAAATGTTCAAAAATAGATTGGGGTGATGAATGCACAACTATATGATGGTACTGTGAACAGTTAGTTGTTCACCATGGATGATTGTATGGTATGTGAATATATCTCAATAAAACTGAATTTAAAAAAAGAAATATGTTTTTTAAAAATTGGGCTTGGATAAATCATGAAGTGCATGTGTTGGTTTGCATTTTCAAGATTGACAATAGCTTTTCATATTTAACATATAACACTAACAGACAGATCTCTGAATTCACCAATATTTTCTTCTTAAGAGTTTAGAGGCAGAACCCGTGAGAGATTCCATTCTTAGAGGTTTAATGCACTTTTAGAAATCCATTGATTTTCATTTGCTTAGTTTATAAACTCTAATAAAGCAAGGGATGTATCACTCATGTTTGAAGTTTCTGGCACTTAGAAGGTGTCAATAAATATTTGAATTACTGAATGAACTCATCCATTAGTAGAAAGTGCTTGCTCCCTAGGTAAGTGTGGCACTTCATTTTTTCATAGTTAATGAATATGCTTTAATGTTTCTGATTTAAGTTTTCTGGAAAATTATTTTCAATTTTGAATATGTAAATAAAATGTGTGTAAAATTTGGTTGAATGAATCCCATAAGGGCATGACTTATGCATTTGAAAGAGGAAGGGGAAAAAACCTCACAAATAGGGTTGTTGTCTTTTACTAATTGCTTTTGCTTGTTTGGGGGCAGTTCAAGGAGAATGGGGCTGAAACTGACAGGAAGCCATATGCTCACGTTTGGTGAATGTAGACAGAACTTTATCTTTTGCTAGTCAAGCATGAGAAAGAAAAAAAAAATACTTCTAACAGACTTTCAATAAACCTGCCATGGATAAGACTAACAGTAGAAAAGCTGATCATACAATGGCATGATTCTATGGTTCTCTCGGATATTTAATAAAAATTGTGTTTTCATGCATTGCATTCTGTGTTGCTAGCTTGAAATTTTATTATTTAATGATCCTATATGGGTATTCCATATGCTAAATTTTTTCATGGTCAATTTGAGATTACATATTATTTTACTGTGAAAACTGTTTGAATAAAAATTTCCAGAATACTGAGACTAACACAAATCAAACTCCTGGAAATCACCTTATATAAAACTCCTACTGCAGAATGTATTTAGAAAGTTCCTTGTATTCAATTCTCTCCCTCTCTTTCTCTCCCTCTACTTCTCTTTTCCTACTCTCCCCTCCCTTTCCTCCCTCTCTCTCCTTCTCTCTCCCTCTCTCTCTCTCTGCAAAGGTTTCCTTTCTTCGGCAATTCCCTTCTTCAATTCAAGCCTATTTCATCTATTGTATCCCTAAGACTAAAACACAAAGGGAAGGAGAGAGCTTTAATGAAACATAATCTTACTATTTAAATGTCTAACAATACCCAGTTTGTTTCAAGATATTGCTGGGAAAAGGTAGAGGACTTCAGATCGGAGGTGCGGATAAGGCATAAGGCAACTGATTGTTTTCATTTATGGTTTCTCTTCATAGACAGTGTTGCATATGCTGATTGCTGAGAGTGGCAGCTGCCAGTCAACAGAATACAAAAGCAAAGAACAGCCGGGATACTTCATCTTTAGCAATGAAGTTAAACAGGAGGTGGATGATGCATCTGGCATACAGTGTCAGAGCTATGTAAAGCTATGGATTGGTATACACTCAATCTATTCAAGGTCAAATAATCAATTTGCAGTGGAGGAGATAGAGGCTGGAACCAGGCCACCTTAGTATGAATTCCCACTTATCATGTAAACCACCATACTGGGTGTCAACTTCTCATCCAGTAAGTGGGCATGCTTACACGTATTTTGGTCAATAGAAAATTGTATGGTCAAAGACTTTTGCAAAAAACATTTTTCATGCATGACTGTATTTATAAATATTAAATATGTGTACATACTTAAATTAAGTACAAGTATTATTGATGCAATTTCCAGTTCTGAGGAAAACCTTTGCCTTTACATTCAAAATATTAGTAATTCATAATAGAATTGGGGTAATCTTATAGAGTGATTTTTAAAGGGTTTATTGTAACTGAACAGCCTGTGTTCATCTCTGTATTACAGTAAATACATAATAAAGACATAATTGATATAACTGAAGATGCACTGAAACTCCCGGTGCCCCTCTCTGTTTCTCACATCTCAACATAATTCAACATGAGCACTTGGGAAATGGATTCCTGCATTTGCTTAATTACACACAGAATCACAAAATCAAAATGTCTTCAGGAACAATTACTGATACTTTAGAGAAGGGGTCCAGAAGGTCGATTACATACTATTTTCAAACATTACCTCCCTCTCTTCCAGTCAGCTTTATGCCCCTTCCACTTTTGTTATATCCTTCTCAGGACATAAAAGTTTCCAGATATGATAAAAAAATCCTTCAAGTTTCCCATTGTGTACAACAGAAATTGGAATGTAGTAGCTAGTGCACCATGAGACCATTTCCAGGGTAGATGTGTAAGCTTGGAGACAGACAGACATTTGTAAAATGCCATATTTCACATATTCTCAGCCAGTGTTGGAAATCTTTATTTATACGTGGAGATGTCTTAACATGGTTTGGGTGACCACATAACAAAAGATGTGTAGTAATAATTGAGGAACTATACAATAAATTTTACTGGGTTAACATATGTTTTACTTTTATCGGCAAGCTAGAGACTGCAGAGATTGTGATAATAAGAGAAAAATATAAAAAGGGTATTTAAGCATTTAAGCAGTCCTTAATAATGTATTTAAGAATGCAAGTGAGGTATGGAATAATTAATTGAACAGTGAAAAAAATTAAATGGAAAAAAATAAAAAATCAATCTACTGAAGCCCATGAATCTGTTTTGGTAATTTAACTAAATAAACATAAGTTTACAATTTTTGATTGAGAATTATTTTGTATTATTGGAACAAGTTTAAGAAGTAGATAGCAGATTTCATACAATAGTGTTATTAAAGAGATTTTTAGAGAATAGAGACTATGGGAAGAGAATGGTAGCTAAAGAAATGTCAAAATAAAAATAAAAACATTTTCACTTAATTCAGTCAGGGGAAACATATTTTTAAATTTTCTAAATTATATTTGCATTTATGCAGCAACAAAAATGATATACAAGGCATTTTTCCTGACATGATATCAAAACATACTGTTCCTACTCTGTGTTCTCTTTTTCAATGCTGGCAATAATAGAAAGAGATTTATGCTTCTATAATGTGAGAAAAACAATATTGTAATGAGAAACTTTTCTCTGAATTTTTCCTTGAAGTTCTATTTCTGTAAATATCTCTGCATATATACTTATCCTAAATTGTTTATAGAATTGCTGAATAATCACGTTTATTTATTCAAAAAATAGTTATTGAGCCCTTAATAGGGGTCAAACTGAACAGAAATTAAAAATTGCCTAAATTCCTTCTGATAATAATTAAATGGTAATATGTGGGGGAAAAGCACCAAAATATCAAAATGTTAACATTTAAAATTCACAGAGAAAGCTGTTAAGCAATAAGTACTTTTATTTGTTCTCTTTGTTCTGTTCATTTAAAGTAAAAATGAAAGAAAGGTTAAGATGAAAAAGAACTAATTCACGGTGTGTTAAAGGCATGGAATGACATATGAATAGAAATTTCTCAGCACTGGGACACTGTTGTTTCGTTAACATAAAACCAGATTTCTCTTTAATTTGACTTCTTCTAGGTTCAGCTTCATGTAACATCCCAGGCAAATTTCAAAATTTTATTTTTGTACTAACTGTACTAGCATTGCACCTTCTGCAGATTAGTTGAATTGATGAATATCTACCTTTACGTATATCATATTCATTTGAATACATTCTCTCCTTTTATAGATTAGGATTTTGCAGCAAAGTCTTGGCCATATCCTCTGCAGATAATGACTTTCTTTTTGAGAAACAGTTTTGGCCTTATTGGACCTTAGTAGAGACAGAGCGCTTAACCATGGGCCACCAAGTCACCATGAGTCCTGAGTCACCTATTATGAGCTGGGTGTTATCTGACCCAACCGTCCAAGCCATAAAGTTGGGTGTCTTCTCCTCTTATAGATTATAATTTACCCAAGGTAGGATTACTCTCCAGTTAATTGTCTTTATCTCTTATCCCATCTAGGGAGTACCTTTCACCAAACAGATGCTCATGAGGTATTTGTGGAGTGGAGGGAGACAAGCATTCCAATTTACCAACGCTCACCAAACTGTGAACCATATGAAGAATAAACATTAAAACTCTGGGTGATATCATCAACATGACAACATAAGGCATTCTGCGGAAAAGTCTCCCCTCAGAATCCACTAAGAGAAGGACAAATCTCACTTACTTGGAACTCTACAGTATGATAGAGACTTGAGAAGGACTCCACAAATGCTGAATCGAAGAAACAGAAAAAAATAACAAACACACACAAAAACAGGTAGATTTACATCTGAGACCCATCAGTACAGACCTTCCTCCTCATTCAGTCCCATGCAGCTTAAGAGTCACACGGAGGCAACATGGCCATGGCTCTCTGCCAAGGTGCTGACTGCAGAGCAACTCACAGCAGTGAGTTAGAACCCCACCCACATCCGGGCACAGGGACACAGCTCCACCAAGACCCAGGGTGGATCCCAAGCAGCTGAGGAGTGCTGCATTCAATAGGGCCCCCAGAAAATAAAAGGGATGCAGCAGAACTGTTGGCAAGAGCTACACACACTCAATGCAGTCTCTGTGTGCTGGACCTCCTGAACACAAAACGGACCTTTCTGGATTGACCCTATCTGGCTCCCTATGGCAGGATGCCCTAATGGTGAAGAAACTGGAGGCATGTTGATATATCCTTTCTAAGATGAAGGACAAGCTGTTGCATCTGGCCCTTCCTACAACCTTAAAAGAGGCACAATGCCTAGTTGGCCTCTTTGGATTTTGGGGACAACATAGTCCTCATTTGGTTGTGCTACTCTTGTCCGTTTACTGAGTAACCAGAAAACCTGCTAGTTTTGAGTGGGGAACGGAACAGGAGGAGGCTCTGTGATGGGTCCAGGCTGCTGTGCAAGCTGTTCTGCCACTAGAGCCATATGATCCAACAGATCCAAGGGTGCTGGAAGTGTCAATGGCAAATAGAGAGGCTATCTGGAGACTTTGGAAGTCCCCTATAGGAGAATCACACTGCAGACCCTCAGGATTTTGGAGCAAAACCTTACCATCCTCTGAAGATAACTACTCTCTTTTTGAGAAACGCCTTTTGGCCTGCTACTGGGCCTTGGTAGAGACAGAACGCTTAACCATGGGCCACCAAGTTACCATTAGACCTGAGTCATCTATTATGAGCTGGAGTCTGATGCACCAAGTTATAAAGTTGGGTGTGCACAGCAACACTGCATCGTAAAATGGAAATGGTACATACAAGGTAGGGCTTGGGTGGGTCCTGAAGGCACAAGTAAGTTACACGAGGAAGTGGCCCAAATGGCCATGGCTCCAACTCTTGCCATATAACCTTCTTTCCCAGCCGACAGCTCTGGCCTCTTGGGGAATTCTGTACAATCTGTTGACTGAGGAAGAGAAAACTCGGGCCTTCTTTATAGATGGTTCTGCAGCACTATAGCCCTTTCTGGGATGTCCCTGAAGAATAGTGGTGAGAGTAAATCCTCAAAGTGGGTGGAACTTCAAGCAGTGCATGTGGTTGTTCATTTTTGTTGGGAGAAGATATGACTGGAGATGCATTTGTATACTGATTCATGGCTGTCACCAGTGGTTTGACTGGATGGTCAGGTACTTAGAAGGAACATCATTGGAAAATTGCTGACAAAGAAGTATGGGGAAGAGGTATATGGATAGAGCTTTCTGAGTTCTATCAAATTTATTTAGAAGGGTAAGGGACCCTGAGTAGCCAAAACCATCTTGAAAAAGAAGAATTTGCTAGACTCACACTTCCTTACTTTAAAACTTATTACAAAGCTATAGTTGTCAAAACATCATGGTAGCATGGTACAGGCATATGTATATCTCAGCCAATGGAACTGAACTGAGAGTTCAGAAATAGATCCTCACATCTCTGGCTAATTGATTTTGACAAGGCTGCCAAGTCCACTCAATTGGGAAAGAATAGTCTCTTCAACAAATAGTCCTAGCAGAACTGGATATCCACAGGCAAAGGAATGAAGGTGGACCCCATCTAATACCGTATACAATAATGCTCAAAAAGGATCAAAGACCTAAATAAAACAACCAAGACTATAAAACTCCTAGAAAAAAACATAGGGAAGCATCTTCAGGTAAGTTACATGAGGAAGTGGCCCAAATCAGGTAACATCCTCATGTTATATGCTTGTGGTAGGCAATGGTTTCTTAGACTTTACACCCAAAGCACAAGCAACAAAAGAACAAAAAATAGATAAATGGGACCTCCTGAAAATATATAATGTAAAATGGAGCAGCTACCATGGAAGAAGTTTGGCAGTTCCTCAGAAAGCTAAATATAGAATTGCCATATGACTTGGCAATTCCACTACTAGGTGTATACCCAGAAGAGTTGAGAGCAGGGGCACAAATACTTTTTACACCAATGTTCATAGCAACATTATTCACAATTATCTGAGGATGGAAGCAACCTAGTGTTTACCAACCAATGAATAGATAAACGAAATGTGGTATATACATATGATGGAATATTATCAGCATTAAAAAGGATTGAAGTTCTGATTCATGAGACAATATGGATGAATTTTGAAGACATCATGTTGCATGAAATAAGCCAGACACAAAAGGATAAATATTGTATGATCTCACCAATTATGAGATAATTAGAATAGGCAAACTCATAGAGGCTAAATTTAAAATTCAGGTAAACAGGGACTGGGTTGGGGTTAGGGAATGGAGAATTAATGTCTAAATTGTACAGATTTTCAATTTGGATTTTTTGTAAAGCTTGGCAATGGATCTTGGTGATAGCACAAATTTGTTGATGTAATTAATTATCGGCACTGATTTATATATGTGAAACTGGTTAAAGGGGGAAATTTTAGGACATATATATGTTACTAGAATAAAAATAAAAACAAATATAGGACTGTACAACACAGGGAACTCTGTTGTAAATGATGAACTACAGTTAACTATACAATTATAAAAAATGTTCTTTCATAAATTATAACAAATTACCACACTAACACAATGTGTTAATAATAGGGTGCTATATGAGAATTCTGTATTTTATGTATTTTATGCATGACATTTCTATAAACCTACAATTTCTCTAATCAAAACTTAACATAAAAAAGTAGTCTCATGTGAGAGGCAGTAACAGGGTCTACACTTAGTGATCACTCATTAAATGTTAACAATTATGGTTAAAAAAAGATCAAATCAAATTAAAAATCAGTTAACATCCTCATGTTATATGCCGATATGTCCTTCTGCTTCTACCTTGTATTATCAACTCATGGTTATGGAACAAAATCAACCTGGTGGCTGACACACAGTGTCGGTTTACAAGCAGCCCATGTTTATCACATCTATGCTATCTGTTCTAAGTTGATTATCTCCTTGAAGAATGGCAACAACCCTATGATTAACAATCATAAATAATCTTGAGGGCATACCCCCTCTTGGAACTAATCTTAATGCTGCATAAGAATAACAATCCTAGGACAAGAGATTATTCATTTTCAGATAAGGAAACCACAGGACAGATGGGTTATTTGCTTCCCAAAGATCATAAAATGCTAACACAGAGAGTCAAGCCCAGATACTGTACTCTTCTATTATATACAGATACCTCACGTTTATAAGAATTCCCATTTTACAGATAAGGAAATTAAATTACAATGCATTAACTCACCCATAATTACACCTGTGATAGGGACGACTTGGATGTGCATCTCAGCAGCCTGGGGCAGTGCTTTCACAGTCAGCTGTGCCCCCCATATTTGTGGATAACCTTGCAGGCCAACACATTTTTAATGGAGTGGAACTGAGGCATTAAAGAAGACGGTGAAGAAATATTGTGACAGAATCTCTACTTGGTTCTGTGTCATGCTAAGATCCCTTTGATACCACTATTTCCCAACAAATTGTATAGATTTCCATTTGTTTTTTACTGTTGCTGCTGCCATTTAAGAAAGCAGTACAAAGTTGAGCAATACGCTTCTCCAGCATTTGGGCAATCACAAGCTTTAATGCATTAGGCTAAGAATTTTGCAATATAAAATGAAAAAACCTGAACACAATTAGCCTGCACTTGAATATGCATGTTTATCACCAACAAATATAATTAATGAATACAAATTTAAAGGCATAATATAATATTGTAAAAGGAACTGGAAAATTTCATTTGTCACAATAGTTCTGTAGGTACGGGAAAATTTGAAATATTTTAGATTTGAGTTTTAAAATACTGAAAGTTTGCTTGTCAAGTCTCCCACTATCATCTTTATTAGTGAAGACTTGATCTCTCATAATGCTTAAGAAGAAACATTTCCATAGAGTTAAGTAGTTATAACTGGATAAGCAATTAAAAATGAATATAAACACCAAGTTTTATATTTCAAAAAGTATTGATACATCCTAAAAACTATTTTAACCTGACATTACACTTCAGTTCTCTGACATAATAAAAATTTGTAATTTACATCTTGTTTGGTATAGTTTGCTTGGTGTCAAGCCTTGTGTCACCTTTTTCATGATTTTTTTTTTTTTTTGCTAATTGTGTCATATTATTTATAATTTGTGTAATTCAGTTTATTCATTGAACCCAACAGTACAAAATCTGATTTTATTCAGATTTTAACATAAATTTCATTGTTATGTGTGTGCATTTTTTTGCATGTGTTATTGTCAGTGTACTGTTTTCTCTTGAGAAGTATGGTGATAGAGAAAATAAAAGACAAAATATGAAATTATTGCTTACAGTTTTGCCAAGATGTTACCCCATTAATGTTCAGAGTCTCTTAACTGGTCACTTAAAATCTAATTGGGAGAAATATCGAATAAGGAGGTTTTTATAAAATGGGTTACCGTATTTTAGGCAAACATTTAGCAATAAAAACTAATTCCACTCTCAGAGAGTAGCTTTCTTAAACTCTCAAATTTCTTGAAACTTAAAAAAATTTTCACAATGACTTCTCTTTCGTGACGTCTTCTTCCTGGTGAGTCATCTGCGTGTTTACAATCTCATGCCTTTATGCCCCACCCCTGTTTCCTGCCCCAGGAGGCTAAGTTGGATGAAGGCTTATGGTTGGAATGCAGCCTCTGCTCTCTCTTAACATCAAGCCCTTAATATTCTGTCAGCGAATCACCGCAATCCTGAGTGTTTTAGGTGAGATCTTCATCTCTTTATCCTCCCAAGGAACCCAAGACTTATTCTGCATTTCATCTTAATGACTTGCTGTCCAGGGATTCCACAGGTCTGTGAGCACTTTCTCCCATGAGGGAATTGTCCCTCGTCACATTTGTCTCAGTTGGAGAGTCACATTCAGATATTTCTGACTGACAGCTGTGGCTGAAACCTCCAAAATCCGTGTCCTCAGAAGCCTCCGTACCTATAGTTGTGTGGTCCTTCTATCCTAACATTTTGCTTTCCTCTACTTTTGAATTTTCTAGGACTTCAATTACAAGAGAAATCCCTCTCTCCCATCTGTACTCTAGCAGCAATGAGTACCTGCACTGCTTCCTCTGATGTTCCATTCCCATGTCTCTCTTCTTTATGTAGACACTGCTAAATTCTGAAAACCTTGCACTGCTAACTAAACGCTTTCCTTTTCTTCTCTACCACATGTAGGGATAAAGCTGTCATCTTTGCTTTCATTTGTTTGCTCACATGTCCTTCCAAATTGAGCCCAGTGAGAATCCCGATGAACCGACATGGAATCAATGTTTCTGATTCTAAAATGGTTACACATTCCTTTAGTAACTCTGTTTTTGACAATTTCTAATTCACTCATTTAGGAAATCTGTGAGTAATATTCCAATGGCCTACTCAGGCTATGTCCCCTCCCTCCATACCACATTGTAGGCAGAAATCACCCAATAGTGACATTTACATTAAATTGTGATTATTTATTAATACCACAATCCTCTATCAAAGTCAACTAGGTTCTCCTTGAAGTTAGAGGTTGTATCTTGGTCATTGTAACACCCTAGTCCTAGCATAGAATGTGGCACATAATTGTTGAAGAAGCAACAGATAAATAAATATATGAATTTCAACTGTGAGACAGAGCTATTATGATAGAGTATTTTTGTGTCTTTGGTTTTGATGGTTGCATTAACTAGAAGCCTAAGGATTGGAAAGGAGAATATGCTTTTAGCCAATGAAACTCAACCTCAAGAATGAACATTATATTTTTCATGATACAAATTATAACTTTAAAGATAGAAAAAGAGATATAAATTTCCTCTGTTGTCTCATAAATATATAAAAATAAATCCAATTCGCACTGAGTCAAACACTGAAAATTAGGCAATATCACAAATTATTTGAAATTCCCAAAGATGCTAATTTCTATTTTGGAATAAATTCTAGGTTTGTCACAAAGAACTTAAATCAATCTTCATTTTTCCTCTTTATAGAGACTTTCGACTCATGGGATATTAGAACAATTGCCATCAAAGTTGAAATCTATCTTCATTTTTCAGTTTGAAATATTGCTAGGAGATAAGCTGTATTCCCTTTAGATTAACTGCTAATTATTTCACAAATAAAATTCAAGTTGTTACTGTCTGTGGATATACCAAATAAATTACTCACTGCTTTTGAAAAACTTAAGTTAATAATGTACTCATCTCAGAGTACTTGTTTATTTCCTTTCATTAGAAATGATTTATGCAATTCATTAAATTTTGGTAATCATCATTTAAGCCTTATGGCTCTTGTTTATGCAAGCTTTGCTGGGGTTGATGAAGTATATGCTGATTTACAAGACAGGCTTGATAAGTTGTATATACAGTATAATGAAGCCATTCAAATTATCTTTAACAGATAACCAGATGCAGTGCATTTTATTTCTGATAAGACATAGCTGCTAATGATTTATAAAACAATGATTTTTATATACTGGGTATGCTTGGTAACTAGAGAAAGAAAAAGTCTGGGTCGATTTTTGGCTGAAAATCTGTAATTAAACACAATGGTGAAATAGATGAATATGATTTCTCAAACACAAGACCTAAGTTAACTGAAATTAACTCTGCTGTATTTTCAAGTATTCCAGTTAAAATGAAAACATACATCATCCATAAGTCAAAGAAAATCAGGAAGTCACATTACCAAGAATTTAACAACAAAATAAAAAAAAAATCTGCTTATGGAAATTCAAAAGTTCTCAAGTTTAGTAGGGAAATAAAGCAAAATTACCAATTATATGGAAATTAACACCTGTAAAAACACTAAATACTCCTGAAGGTATGGAATTTGGGAAAATGTATACTCTTAAATATTTACATTTATAAAACAGAGAAGGTGAAAGAAACTTATCAAGTATCCCACTGAAAGAATTAGAAACATACAACAAAATAAAACCAGGAAATAAAGAATAAACACATAAATAAATTTATGGAATAGTAGTAGTTGATGTTTAAAAAAATGCTGGGAGAAATAAGTACACCCTAAAACTTTAATTTCAGAAATATATAAAACTGACCAAAAAAAATATTTAGCACAATGAAGAAAAGAATGTGGGTTGGGGGTAAGAGAAAGTTCAATAAGCAAATATTACCAAGAAATTGTCAAAGTTACTGGAGAATTTAAAACACTCATAAAGGAAAATTGTTTAAATCTATCTAAATAAATGTAAAGTATATCATAAATGGATAATATTATCGGAAAATACAAAATTACCAAATGAGACCACAGAAGAAGTTAAAACCCAAATAGACCAATTAAAAAATTACTTTCCAAAAAAGAATGTTTCATGGGGGCATTCTATAAACCTTAAGAAGCAGATAATATCAATGTTACTGAAAATGTCCCAGAAAACCAACAAGGAATAAAAACATTAAAATTCATTTCATGGTCTAAGCATAACTTTGAAACAAATTGTGTAGTTAAGACATTACAACCAGGCAAAAATGCACAACCTCTTCCATTTCAATGTAGAATTTACGTATAAAACATTGACAATATCCAACAGTATTACAAGAAGGTGGTAATCATAACCACATGTTCTTTACCAAAGAAGTAAAAGAGTTTTAGGTTTAGAAAAATGCTACTACTATAAATATCTTTCATTTAGAGGTATAATTGTGATAGTGTTCATACATTCCCAGAATTTTGTTTATCTATTTTCTCAAAACTATTCTTGGCATAGCAGAAATGGCTTTGAGGGATTCAGGTCATTAGGGTAAGAATAAAACTAAATTTATTTGTTTCTTGTCTTTATATTTTAAAATAATTTAAAATTTACTCAACCAACAATTTTTCACATTAAGAAAACAGACAATCCCCCAGCAAATGAAGTGTGTAAAAACAATATTATGTTTACATGAACTCAAAGTATTTAGAGACAAGAAGAAAATTAATTTTGAACATAATAAAAACAGATTGATCAGTTATCTTGAAGGAAATCATGAAAATTACAGTTTCAAAATAGCTAAACAGTGTCACAAAGTCAGGTAAAGCAGTACAATAATTTTATATTACTGAGCTACTTGACATACCACTACGATATAGCTGCATTATCTATCTCTTTCATAAGAGAATCATTTTATAACATACTTTCTACAGGGACTATGGAAATGTAGTTCAATTTTATTTTCTGGCATAGTAGATTATTTTATTATTATCAGGATTATGGTTGATGGTTTAGAAAAATTGTTTTCAGTTTCACAATTATTTTTGGCAATGTCATTTAAAATTTTTGGACTTTTGCTAATTTCTCTATCAACTATCACTCCTAAATGTTCTTTAAAGTTTGGGATAATTTTCCAAACTAGCTTCTGGCTACATAGATTTCAGATTTTGTTTGTTCTTTTCTAATTCTTTGTACTACTTTATTGTACTAGGACAAGTACTAATTCATTATTATTTATTACCAATGCACTACCAATGCATGGAGCTGAAAAACACATTTGCATCACAATACATTTCCAAGGAAGGGGTCACAGGTGTGTACCTAGAAGCCACTATCACCCCAGGACAACTAACAGGCATGAAACTAAGCCGGGTATGACTGAAAACTACAAAAATCATTTCACTAAATTTAAACTAAATGTATCCTATCGCATTCAGCTTCTCCTGACACACCCAAAATGCTGGTAGCTGCCCCAAAGCCCGTGAAACTGAGGTGAGGGAGGAGCAATTGGAGAGAAAAAAACACTACATTCTTGACTGGGGTTAAAATTGGTAGTTTTCTAAATTTTACAAATGTTTTTGACTACATGAAGATATTATTTGTAAGTTTCCCATGGACTAGGATGTAGCCATCATAAGGATTCCTTAAGCTTCAGCTTCATCAGCTTTGGGATAGATTTTCCTCTGAATTTACATTTAACTTTTGTAGAAAAACAAAGAGACAAAAAAGGAGATTAACAATAATGTGGTGAATTTGCTCTAGTCAACAAAATCAAAAGTGAATGATGCAATACTATGAAAACAAAAACAAACAAAAATTGTCTTAACTGCTATATGCCCTAAGATATCCTGCTCCTTTTGGTCAAAGCCGAATATGAGTGACATTTGCAATAAATCCACCAACAATTCATCCTGTGAAAGTGTATTTTTAACCTAAGTACTTACATTTAAATATATAAAGAATTTCTCCCAGTACCATCAATTCTCCTAATAACAGTCACTGATAATAACTGTATCAGTTCAGGAAAAAAAAAAAAAAAAAAACTCACCCAAGAAATATTTTTTTTTCCTTGAAAGCACTTAATATTATGTTAGATAGATCACATTAAAATGCTTGTAGAGAAATACTTGTGTTGCTGAATCTATGTAGGTAGTCTGTCTGTATTAATAATTTCCTCTAATTCTGCTAAATAAACCATTTGTCATTAACCATGACATCTTATGAAATATACTGCAAGATTATATAAAGAATAAATATGTGCTTTAGAATAATCTCTATATAATGAATTCCAAATTATTATGAATAAAACAATCTCATATGATGCATAAAACAATTTTTACTAAGCTAAAATAAACTTCCGTCTCTAAAACTTCATAATATCCAACTTCAAGATTAGAATCCTGGGTGTCACCTGCATTGTGCAGAATAACTAGAATTACATTCTCATTTTCCAACAAATGTCCTTCTTTTTTCGTTTAAGGTGCTTAAGATACTGACCAAAAATAAAAGCTGAAAGCTAAACTGGTGTGCTGGTTTGAATCTGTTATGTACCCCAGGAAAGGCTATGTTCTTTTAATCCAATCTTGTGGGGGCATCTTTACTGTGTACGAGACTGATTAGCTTTCTTCCATGGAGGAAGAAACACACACTTAGGGTGGGTCTTAAATAGATCACTGGTGTCCCTAAGACAGCTCAGGGGCTGATGCAGACAGAAAGATGTTTGGAGATGCTAAGCTAAGAGATGAAGCCCAGAGTTGTCCCCAGAGAAGCCAAGAGAGGATCTCCAGATGCTTAGAGAGAAATACCCTGGGAGAACAAGCATGGATGCACAGGAGCTGAGAGAGAGAAGCTAAGAGAGACAGAAGCCCAGAGACATTTTGGAGAAATCCATAATGAACCCAGGAGCAAAGGACCAGCAGATGTCAGCCACATGCCTTCCCAGCTGACAGAGGTGTTCTGGATGCCATCAGCTGTTCTTTACTGAAGGTATTCTCTTGTTGATGCCTTAGTTGGACACTTTTATGGCCTTAGAACTGTAAATTTATAACCTAATAAATCCCCTTTATAAAAGCCAATCCATTTCTGCTATTTTGCATAATGGCAGCTTTAGCAAACTGGAACACCTGGAGACAAAAATGATGCAACTTCTTTCATAAGAATTATCAGAGCAAGCAAGTAGAAATAAAGAAGCAGAAAACCACATTTTAATGAAATTTTTGAGGGACTGAGTTTTACCGAGAAAAGAAATCAATGCTGATTTTATATCTTTATTCTCCTAAAGTCGTAACATCTACTTAAAAATAGAAAAGAGATGTTTTAGAACACATACGAATTCTAAATTTTCATTCAATCCATACTAATTAGATTTACAGTTTAACTGAAGTTTTTATAGATTTTACTGAAGCATTTTTTTCTTATAGTTTGTTTCTGGACAGATCTATATAATAGGAATTTTTTAATCTCATTTGCTGACAGGCTGACTACTACTATGCAATGCAATTTTTCTCCTTCAAATACTAATATTTCTTTCTTCTTCAGTTATGGCAAATCTAATAATTTAAATAAATGGCATTATAATTCTCAAGCACAGGACTTCAGTTGGGAATTTCCTTATTTAATTCCCATCTGGTGAGATAATGTTTTATCATTCTTCTGAATTCATCTCTAATGGAAACCTACGGATATAATCTAACCATGTTGTAAATTTCAGCATCTATGTGTGTCTTTTGTGTTGCTGATGGGCTGTGATAGAACTATTGGCCTAAGGATTATAGACGGGTCAGAAGATGTGATTCATCAGAACATCGTTTGCAGCAATGTACAGGACAAGGTGAAATGTACAGCTTGGTGACATTCAATAAAACCCATACTGGAAGGTCACAAAATTCTGAAGAGGTGAGATACTTGGCATTTATAGGACTGTAAATCTTGCCAAGACCCAGTTCTATATCACCACTTTCATCTGTTTTCCAGGCAGTTGTTTCTCATAGATGACTCACCATTAGAGATTCTCAAACATCTTGACTCGGATGACGACACAAATAGTTTTGAATATTACCTACAGATTATACCTGTCTAAAAACAAATGGATATTCCTAAAATATAAAACAAACAAAAACTACAACACTAAGGCATTGGAAATCATTATTTTTTTTTTGCCAAAATATGATAAACCAAATAAGACAAGCACTGAGAAGATCATTTCAGTGAAGTTGGAGATGCAAACAGGAAAACTAAATGATAAACAAATGAATGAAATAGGTCAAAACTTTTAAACCCAACCCAGCTTTTGATTCACTCACATCCTGTTTTACAAAATCACATGAATTTCCATTTTCTAATTTCTTAGTACAAAATAGTATGTTGCTCTGGTTATAAACAACAGGCATATACTATCAGTAGCAAGCATTTTAACAACTTCAAGTAACCTTATAAATTATTTATGATAGGAACATATAAATATACTTGTCTACAGGGAATTGAGCAATGATTTAGCCACAAGGAACCTCTTAAGACAACTAGGTTCAACTTGGCAGATCATATAGTGCCAATCTTCATTATTTGCAGATTCTGTGTTTGCAAACTCATTTATTCACTAAAATTTATTTATCATCCCCAAATCAATACTCATGGTGCCCTCACAGTAGTTTTCAGACATGCACAGAGCAGCAAAAATTTTGAATCAGTGAACATGCAGTTGATCAAGGCAACTCTCCACCTGCTTGTGCAGCTCTCATTCTGCACACGTGTCCTTTTTTGGTGCTATATTTAATGCCCCACTTTTTTTTTTTTTACATTTTTATGCTTTTTCTTGGTGATTTCACTGTTTAAAATTGCCCCCAAACATAGTGCTGAAGGGCTGCCTAGAGTTCCTATGAGAAGAAAGGCTGTGATGTACCTTGTGGAGAAACTGTATTTGTTAGAAAAGGTTCATTCAGGCATGGATTATAGTGCTGTTGGCTGTGAGTCCATTGTCAGTGATGGGGTGTCTTTAAACAGAAACACACATAAACCAAGGTTATGTGTTGATTGGTTGATGAAAATGTTGTGGCCAGCAGCTGGCGGGAAATTTACCCTGTATTGGCTGTAGGAGAAATGGTTTAATAGTTGCTAATTGAGGGTTTGCAGCAATGTTATAACTGCCACAAATAACCAGAATCGACTGTAGCTACTTGAAAGAAAAAGGCTCAAAGTTGATTATAAAATTTATTAAAACCCTCCTTAACATAGCAGGGCAGTGTGCTTCCGTTTTTGCATGATTCCATATGTTGGTAAAAACTTTTTCCATGATTGTTGTCCTGAATTCTGGAAGCCAGGCTATTCTTGGTAAAACAGATAAAATAGTTTCCCCAGAAAATGTCACACACACATGCACATACACACACATACACAAAGATGTAAGATAGTATGTAAATGTGTTTATAATGTTGAATACAATATTTAGTATAGTATAATTTCCCTTTCAATCCAAAGGTCAGCATTGTTTCAGTGGTCATCAGTATTTATCTAGACTGATTGAATGAACTAAGCAATGCAGTAAACTTACATTATTTTTTAATCACTCAAAACAACTGTGATCCTCTATCAAGGTGAAGAGTTCACCTAGTGGGTAACCACTATACTGGATATAAGGGGCAATATAGATTAAAAGCAAAGTGCAGCTTTACTAATATAGAATATTATTCAAGTGTCCTGCTATGAAAACAGGCTGCCTTTGCTCAAATCTTGGATTTGATGTTTATCATTATCATAACAATGGTTGATCTTACAAACTGAAGATGCCCCCTTTCACGTATCTTTGACTGTAAATTGTGTATAAAACAGAGTTAAGTTGATGAAAGTAGCTGCGATTTCTAATTACCTATGACGCTGTCAGCTACAAGATGCTAGAACAGGGCTGTGGTGGGATCGATGTGGATCACTTCCAATGGAGAGGAAGTCCTAGATGTTACAGTGTTATTTCAAAAAGCCAGGTCGCCTTGTGTTATTCTTCATTCAAAGGATAAAGCAAAAAAATCATCCTGGTACAAAAGAGCCTTCCCACAAATAAGACCAAAAATCAAGTGCATGTTCTGAGGTAAGCATTTATAGATAGATGAATAGTTGAAATATAATAGTTGGAAAATGTTTGTCATTTACCCATTTTCTGGGCAGAGAGAGGTCAGGGGCAGGGAGGAGCAAGGCACTCAATTGCCTAAAAGAAGACTCCTGGGATTGGAAAGCAGAGAGCAGGGTAAGAAATAGGAAGAGATGAAGTGGGTCAAAAAGAAGCAGTTGTGCACTGGCCATGTGCAGATAAAGGGAATTTATTATTATTATTTTTTTAATCAGAACAATGGAAAATACTGGAGGTTTTCTGTAGGGGAGGTATAGAATTGCGTTCGAAATGTTAAAGGTTATTCAGGTTATTCTTGGAGAACAGATTGGAAGTGGAGTGGATGACTGAATGTGGTCACAGCAAATAGGAGGATTTTCTTTATTGTAGGTGAAAGTTGATGGCGGATTATACAGAGCTGATCGAAGTGGATATAGAAAGATACGATGCATATGGGGGGTGATAAAACGACGACCGTGCAGTTGGGGACTGCTTAGATGCAAGGTTGAGGGGTTAGTAAAGATCTTGGTGTCTAGCATATGCAACTAGTTGGGTGGTAGTGTCATTTGGGAAAAAACAGTCTTCTGTGTTTCTATGTTAGTACACGAAGATCTACTTAACTTGGAGAAACAGGTATAATATGATTAATGCAAAACAGAATAGTAAAAAAATTATTATTTTTCTGGAAATTTTCCTTCTACAAATGCATCCTAAATTTGATCTAGTTTTCTTGGCAGCTACATCATATTTTTTGCTTTTGTTAACAATTTCCTTGCTAAGGTTATGTGTTTTTTGAACTTCATACTGTTTTGTAGTTGGGCACTAAAATTTTATCAAGGTTTCTTTTACTTTGGGTACTATTTTTAAAGATACCACTATCTTAAAAATTTAAGATATCTGGGATCAGCTGCAAATCCATTCTTATTACTTAATAAAATCGTTTAGTAACATAATTCTTAGGCATGAATTGCTTTAGACTATATAAATTCTTTCTGTTGACCTAAGATTTCTAGCTTCATAAAATAAATGACATGTTTGTTGGCTGCCTTAAGAAAAAATCTAGTTTGCAAGTGGAGATTTATATGAAATGATGTCGTCCATACTTTAAGGTATCTATTAAATGTATAAATATTTTTATTACGTAATGTATATTAAATATATATGTATGTATTTGGCAGTACTCTGTTCAATATTTTACTTTCTTTTTTAAGACAATCACTGCTCATTGAAGCACTTTGCTTTTAATCATTTATGTTTTCACAAGTATACTATGCATCTCTTTTCTGAGAATATGCTTTTCATGAAGCTTGAGAATCAATACTTTTTGTGAACATTATAAAACTCTAAGTATATACTATAGAACTAAGAAAATTGCATGTATACTAATGATTTCAGAAAATTAAAGGTCATATTTTATGTCTGTTTATTTACATACATGTGAATAGTTTAGTTCTCACACGAAGTAAAAAGCTATTTCATCAATACTTTGAACTATAGCCTTCTTCTTTTTTGGTATTTTTACATTATTAGCTAGTTACGATTATTTTATACTAAAATATTATTTTTTAAAACTCTGTACTGATGTGATTGCTGTTATATAGTAATATAATTGAATTAGGAAAATCAAATATTAACAAGTTTGTTTAGCCAGATCAGATCTACTAATTCTATTTTTGTTCTAATATATAATTGTAATTTAGATAGTCTAAATCAGGGATTACAAAACCAAGTACCTTGTATGGGTCTGGGCAGGTCTAAGTTTGCAAAATGGTGGAGTATGTATTTAAAACAGAATGGTGAGGAGACCATTGTGAAAAAATAGAAATTTTACATCCTTCTTAAAGACACTGAAATTCAATTAATAAATAAGAACATTACCCTAACCAGTCATCGGCCATTTGAGGTTGAAATTTAGCCTCTTGGAAGACTCCCAATGCTTGACACCTGTCCCAAATTCCTAGATATTACCTTAACTGGAATGGGCTATAATGGAATAATTGTTGTTTATTTCTTTTTTTGTTACAGTAGCACAAAGATATAGTCAATATATTATTAGTTTAATTAAGAGATGGGAAATTGTCCAACATTTGCAAAGTTTTTAAATTAGTAGTGAATTCACAACCACGACCCTCATTTTATGAATTTCAATGTACTGTTTTTTTCAGTGTTTATGTAGCTAATCACGATGCACCCCAAATCAATTGAAATTATAGGCATAGCTTGTAACTTAGATGAACAATTTAATTGGAACATACAGTTTCTCACACTAACATCATACACATACACGCACACACAACGGTGATAAGGAAATCTAACTTCTAAATTTTAATTTGTGAGGCTGCCTTTATGCTATAGTTAATCTGCTTAAAATTGTATCAATTATTTACTATTATACCCACAAACACTCAAGTAATCTTTCTGGAGTCAATGTAAAAATTAAACAAATTATTTGCACATGCAACGCTGTTCTGCAAAATGGGCTTTCATCTCTGATTTCATTACTGATGCCCTTGATCCTCAGCACCATTTACTTCTTCCTTGAGCAGTTATTTTCCGTTATATATTTACGTGTGTTAATATTTGCTTTATACTTTATATTTTTTTCTTTTCTTTTGACTTTGTATCTAGGTATCTTGCATTATGTGTCGTAATTGATAAATACTTTAAAACCATGAAAAGTAGAAAATATAAATTCTGGTGAATCTGGTCAAATGAAGAGTCTTACTTGGTTTTGTAGAAACTTATTATGAGAATGGCAACAGACTTCAAGTGGATAAAAATAAGCATTTATTTATTTATGCATCCTGTCACAATGATGACTGGGTCTCCTACTGGCTGTCAGGCTTCTTTCTAATCTTGGGGAATCTAGCAATGAACAAGACGCGCCATGCCCTACGTTCACACAGCTTATGGTTTAGTGGAAGAGAATGAAAACAAATGAGTGAAAAGAAAACCAATAAATTAATTACAAAGTGCGGCTAGCGTGAGTATAACAAAAAGGAGTGTACTGGTAGAGAATTACTGTGTTCAGGGAGACAGTCTCTGAAGAGATGACATTTGAGCAGGAACCCGAGTGATGAAAAGAATATCCTTAATCAAAGATCTGAAGTAGAGTATTCCAGGCCGATGCATCCGCACTGGGGAGATGCTTTGAGGTCTCCTAAAAGGGATCAACCCTTAGCCTCCTCCTAGGTGTGTGGCTCATCCAATATATGCTCAAAATAGAGTTGCAAGTAAAAATGTGCAAGTTTCTTGCAACATATACATATATATATATCTCAATTACCATTTGTTACTAGAGTTTTAAATTCCGTTTGTGAAGAATTTTCAGAAATAATCTTTTATCTTTATTTCATGAAAGGTCATTGGTCAGACATTCTATCCCCAGCCTATATTCTACAGTTAGGAATAATGTGAATTTACTGAGAGACAGACAATATGTATATTAGCAGAGATAAAGATATAGACTTTTTCCTCCCATTCTTTGAACTGATAGAATATTTTTGGTCAAAATTTTTCCCTTTGAAACTGGAAAATATTATCCTCTTGTCTATTAGTTTGCTATGCAACTGATAGAAAGTCTGATAGCTTTCTTATTCCTTTAAGAAAAAGGACATTAAAAAAATTCTGTTAGCTGCAAAACTTCAATATTTTGGTGTCTTTTGCTTTTGCATCTATTTCTAACTTGGAGTCATTTTATATTCATTGTGCTTGGCATTCTGTGGACATTTCCATTCAAATTACTCCTTTAACTCAAAGGATGTGTCTTCTCATCATTCTTTGATATTTTATTTCATCTGTTCCATTTTTTTCCTCTTCTTCTGAACCTTCCATTTTGACAGATTTGTAGAACTCCTGAATATATCTTTCATGTCTCCAAACTTTTCTCACAATCTGCGCTTTTGGCTTGCGTGCATTGACTTCCAAGAGAATTCCTTGATTTACTGGAAGAGCTATTCATTGCCCCATCTTGCTCTCTCATCTATCATGTCAAGGCTTACAAGGCTTATTTAGTTAAACTAACTGATTCACACACACATGCACACACACAATATATATTCATATATATATGAATAGTGACCAAATTCTTATATTCAGGTTTTTAAAACTGATCTCTTACTTATAGAAATGCACTAAACCACTACTCTTCTCTGAAAATGCTACTTCGTAATTCACTATGCTGTGTACCTTCCAAGACTGAGACTGAAGCAGCAGCCCCCATCTAAGACATGCTCATCCCATCACAGATAGAAATAGCTGTAGGGAACACACAGTGGTACTCAAAGACTCTGTTTGGATGTATCATATGCCAGTTCCACTAACATTCCATTGGCCAAAGCAAATTCTCATGGTCAGGCCTGCAGTCAAAGGGACAGATACTACAATCCCTTTAGAGAGAGAGGACGTAAAAAATTGGGAAAATGGTATAATCTACCAGAGCCTATCTTCTTGGTCACTATTAATTTTCACCCTCTCCTTTGTAGGCACAGGACCTTCCCCTGGACACCAAGGAGAATCTCCTGAAACTCCCATCCTGCTCAGAATCACAGTCCGGGACTCATGGCACCCTCGAGTCCCAAACATTGCTCTTCATTTTTTGAACACTTATGAACAGAAACAAAAACTGAACATGAAAAGGTGTCTGTCAAACAAGCAACATGCAATGTGAACTGAATTGCAATAAATGTTCCACTCTTCTAGGGGAGGAAGAAATCCACCCTTGATCATTATGTCCATCCTTCTTTCGATTCCTTAGCCATACCTGAAGCATGCTTTGGAGAATACGCCCTCTATGGATGCTGAACAAAAATTTTGAGCCATTTTTTTCCTGCCTGTAGAACACTGACAGGCCAAAAGTCATCTTAAATTACAAACAAGCCTGGTTTCTTTTAATCCAGTCTGTGTTATGTCCATAACTTTCCTTCTCTGACTTTGGGATCACCAATTAATTTGCTTTGACCAGTGCTATATTTACAAATTGTTTAAACTCCAGGATTGAAAAGCACTTTCATATTTTTACTTCCCCTTTTTGCATGAGTGTATGATTGCTTACTTCTTGTTTCCCTACTGTGATCATGAGAAAATGTTTGGAACAGCTGAATAACATGTCCAGGGCAGACTGCTTAAGAGAAAGTGAGAGTACATGGAAAACAGCTAAGTCGTCACCCATCACCATCCTATGGCGGACTGCCGTCCAATCTGGAGCCTCTGAACCATGCAACAGATTACAGCCAACATCAATCCAGCTGCCTGGCCAACATGTGCTGAGCCCAGGCAGGGAATGATTCCGGATGATGTTACATGAAGCACAAAGCCAAACTGTATTTTCATGGGCAATAATAAATTACATCCTTGTAAGTCAGCTCAGATATGATTAGTTACACAGCAATAGCTAACTGAAATATAGGTACATATTAAAATTAATACAATTAAGACAAGAGTAGAATTAGAGAGTAGCCAGGAGCTAAATTCATCAAAATTATTTCAGGGCGTGACAGCAAAATGGGAGGGAGGAAAACACCCAATAAAAAAAAAAAAAGTATAGTCTGAAAGAGGTATTGTAGTTGAAGAAATTTTCCTACTTTCACTCCTGGTATAAATTTCGCTTCTCTGCTCCAAAGTCAGCACACAGTTAATCAAACTGCTTTATGTCCAGTAAGTCTTCCTACTTCTTATCTACAAACTCTGGGTTTGAACTATCCTCAAATTCCTCCCTCTCTGAAATTTTCCACATATTTTAAGGTGTGGTGGCACTGTAATTATTTTGTCCAATCTTTTGATTCATTGTTTTCTTAAATTTTGAAAAAAAATCAAAATGTCTACTCCACTGGTAACAGGGTAACATGTTTTCATATTTCCCCGTGTTGCGGTAGCCATATTCTCTCACGCATAGATGCAGGGACACATACACCCACATGCTTTGTCATTTCATGGGCTCAGTTTAGGATAGAAAGTCAGATAGAAATTCATGCTGAGTTGCGATTCTTGGTCCAAATGTTCTAATTAATTCTTTATGTGATTTGAGGTAAGCTAATGTTTCTACTTCAACATAATAAAATATTTATCATGGGAAAAATGTATTATGGAGACTGTTTATCTGCTTGGGAACATTTTTTACCAAATTTTTAAAAATCAAAAAACAAAGTGGTTAAGTGCTTTTTGTTCACACCAAATTGAAGGTAAAATAGTCTTGATTGAACTGGAATGTGAGAAAAAGAAAGAGGGAGAGAAAGAGGAAGACAGAAAGAGTCCTTCTTTGTAGTCCCCCTGCGACTTGAACATATATGGTGATGACAGTGGCTGGACAGTGGGAAATACCAGGAAGCTCAATTCCTGTAAGTTTAATTGGCAGTTATGTTTCCTGAAGCAAATTGGCCTGGTGCAGGTATATATTTGTCCAAGGTCAGAGCACAGAGTTACACATTTTGAATTATTTGTGATATCACATCTTCTAATGAAATTTGACATCATCAGATTTTCACTTACCTACAATTCTCTTTTTCTCCTTGAAACATTTATGATATCTGAGGTACCAGTTGCTGCCTGGTGCATCATGGAAACCTTCAGCAAATGACCACATTATTACTTACACAGCACAAAGGGTCCAAAAGGGCAAGGAAGAGGCCTTGTCATGGTCCATCGTCCCCTGGGGAAGCCAAACTGCTCAGGTCAGGGTCTGTGGATGGCAGCTCCGAAGGCACCTCTTTGTGTGGGACAATAGAGACAGATCTGTGTTGCCCAGGGGCAGGGTATTTGTCCACCACAGGGGCATGGGCAGCGCTGCCACTCAGAGATCCCACCCTGATCAGCAGCTGGAAACTCTTGTTCCAGGTTTCGGGTTTAAGGTCTGGTCAGGCGTTTTCATCAGACCTCACATCTCCCTAGGGCAGCGGAAAGGAAACATGACAGAAACATCTGCACTCCATAGAAAAGGAGGGGGCCGGCGAGGGCTAGGAGCTAGCTGGCCTCCAGGTGTGTCCCTGACTTCCCCAGCAATATCCTGGGCTGAAAACTAACTGGTGTTTGAGGGCTTGGAATTTTCCCATAAGCCTACAAAAATTGTTCTACAGTCTCTGAATCCAACAATAAATTATTCCCATCGTTTTTTTCCCCTAGTATACCAGTATAAGTATATGAAGTGGGCCCTCCCTAAATATTGTTCTATATAAGATTTTTAAATATGACAACTGTTAATACTACATCAGATATAACTGAATACTTTCAAACTCTTATCCTGGGATGTTTCTGGTGCTAATCAGAGATCTAACTTAGGGTGGAAAAGAGGAGTTAGTGCCAGGCATTGGATGGGTTTCTCCATGGATATGGGTGTGCAACAAATAGGAAACTGAAACCAGCATCTTAGTGCAAAAATAGGGTCAGAGATCCTTAAAGGAAAAAAAAAAAAAATTCCAACCAAACATGAAGCACAAAGGGTGCTGGGCATAGACAATGTAAATGTCAAAAGTGCACAGCATGGGCAACTGGAAGAGAGGGCAGGAGACACTGTGAGCAGGAAAGAAGCGAGGTGGGTACGGCAGATTCCCAATGAGCATCAGGGCCCTAAAGGTGGACTACACCTGCTCAGAAACGTGGAGGCAGCAATTATGGGGAGCTAGTTTGTACAAAACTAACTGACTTAACCCTAAAGGGGCATCAGGAAGAAATGAATGTGTTATAAAGAATCAGAAATCAATTATTTCTGCCAGAAAATATACCAAATTGAAACAATAAGTATCATTGTCATCTTCCCTTTCTAAGGAAATTGAAGCATTGGCTCCATGAGCCATAGTCAGGCACAGAACTACGACATTCATTTTACTAACAGCATTAGTAAGAAAAAAAACGGCACCATTCTTCAACATGCAAATGTGGTTATTTATCTAAGCAGACAGATTTAAATAAAAATTAATATATTTCTGGACTTGTTAGCAGGTGGGACTACTCTAGCTTCAGAAAACTTTAGGCCCACACAAAAAGTTCAAGGGGTTTATTTTTAATTTTTTCAACACATTGTATTTATTATGAAATAAATGTAATGTTATTATTTCCCACTATGAGCAGAATTATTTTTTATAAGATGTATATTTCCTACGGAATCCTTAACCAAGAAAATACATTTTCAGTGAAGATAGCTGTTTTTATGTGACAGATAGATTCCACAAAGAAAATTGGGGAAAAAAAGAGCTAATATAATGCTAACTTCTAGTCCATGGATGTTTTCAGACAATAAATAACAGTAATTCATATGACTATTCACTGGTTTTCTGACGTCAGGATGTGAATTGTACTCCTTCAACTCTCATTTCCTTTTAGCCAGAGACTTGGTTTATGGAGCAGTCTCTGTTTAAATGGTGAGGGGAAACAGAATAGAATTAGGAAGAAAAAATGACACATCTTTATTACAAATGGTTTTAGGGTTTGTGTATCATGTTAACAAGTAAAGGAAGCCAAAAAAAAAAAAAAAAAATCATCAATATGGACCTGGGAAGATAAGTAAAAAACTGAAAACATAATGATGAAACAAAACAATTTTTTAGGAAAATGGTATCTTCTAATATAAAAGAACAAATCCATAATGTCCAGTTGATATCTAATTAAATAAACTATTACAAGATTTATATAACTTGGACAAAGATTTTTATAAAGGAAAACTTGAAAGCATGCAGAGGAGAATAGCAGTATCTTTGAGGGAAAATTTATAGTCTGACTAGTAAATTACAGTCACAGGTCTGCTTAAAATATCTCACGGTACTATACCATAATGCAACAATTGTTGCTTCTAATAGTTTATGAGGAGCTATATATTAAATCAAATTAATTAACTTTGCTCTGTCTCATCAGTGGTTATTATTCATTAATTCCTGATGCAATGCTCATTTGTAGGTCTATCACATCTGGATAAATTACGGGAAGGATCAGTGTTGTAAAGGAGGATTTAGGACTTAGAATGGAGTGAGGCAGTGGTGGGGGAGAGAAAGCAGGAATGCAGACTTCCAAATCAGGCAATCAGCCAGACTAGATAACTTTAATGACCACCTAATTTGAAGTAACACAATAAATGATATGCACGATGTTATTTAAATGCATTGCTGAGGGAACACCTAAGGAGGAAATCTACAGAGGCCAAGACCAAGTATAGCAGCACCTCGAGGGTAAACCTGCACCAAAGCTGAAGACTGTTCTGAAGGCTTCTACCAAATCCTGTGAGCCTGGAGATTCCCACGTGAATGCTGACCAGGGTGAACGAACGGTAACAGGGATGAAGCAGGACAAGGTAATGTGGAGAGCGTTTAACAAAGAACTCCTGCACGAATCTAGATTGCAAAGGGCTACTCACTTTAGGGCAGTGCCTATTTCTAAGAAAACTGCCATGTAGATGAAGCAAGGAAACTTGCCTCTCTTGATCTTAGTACCAGATGGAACAGAAAACACACATTTTCGGAAATAATAACAGCTGTCACGTGGTTTCTGAACCAAGTTTATGTTAAATTTAAGGAAAAAAGGGGTTTTTAAGTGGAAAATTTATTTTAAAATAGCTCTAGATTGGTAAAGGCTTTGCATGGTTGGCAAAACCAGAAGAAAAAAACAAACAGTGATCTTTGCTGGAGGACTTAACTTCAGCTCCTACTCAATGAGTTACAACAAATAATTTAACAAAGAAAAACAAGCAGCCTATAGTTAGTAATCACAAAACACACACGGAAACACAGAGCCAACAGTGAGAGCCAATAGAAACAGGAGAATTAACAGAGCAAAGACTTCAGACATTGAAATTACCAAAAAACACAATATTTAGTGTATTTTACATATGTATATACATATACATATGTGTGTGTGTATATATATATATATATATATATATATCTATATATATATATATATATATGTATATATGTGAATCTAGGTTGCCAAGGGTAGACTGGGGCTAGAGAATAGAGCACTAATGTTTAATTTATACAGAATTTCTATTTAGATTGATTGTAAAGTTTTGGAAATGGATGGAGGTGATGGTAGCACATTATGGTGAGTGTAATTAACAGCACTGAATTATATAGGTGAATGTGGTTAAAAAAAGGAAATTTTAGGTCCTCTATATGCATATGAAAGAATAAAAATTAAAAGATGAAACAGGACTGTATAACACAGTGAATCCTATTGTAAACAATGGACTGTAGTTAATAGTACATGTATAAGAATGTTTTTTCATGAATTATAACAAATACCAGACTAATTCAAGGCATTAATAATAGAGTGGTATAGAGAAAAAAATACACCTAATATAAGTTATGGACTATAGTTAATAGTACAATTTTAATATTATTTCATCACTTGTAACAAAGGTACTACTCTAATGCAAAGTGTCAACAATAGGGGAGTATAAGGGAAAGCTGTAGTTTTTACATGATATTTCTTTAAACCTACAACTTCTCTAATTAAAAAAAATAAAAAAGTGAAGCTTAAAATACACATAAGGAAAAAAATTGAACATTAATTAGTACTTAAGAAACAAATGTTTATCATGTTTGGATTTTTTTTTTGAAGGATAGTTAAACAGATGTTTATGGAGAGATGAAGACAAAATAAATGATTTGGAAAAGCAATCCAAAGAAGCAATCAGTAATACAACTGAGAGAGTCAAAGAGCTGGAAATTCTGAAAGAGTGGTTAACATTTGTGGGGAAGAGAATGGGATCTAATATATGTTCAATTATAGTTAGAGGACAATATAAAAGAGCATAAAGAAGTAAAACTAAAAAATATAATGATAAATTTTTCCAGAATTTTTGAAAGGCACAAATCCTCAGATAAAACAGCCCAGTAAATTCCAATGGTAAATTTGCCACAATGAATAAATAAAAATTAAAACACATCCAGAAACAATAAAATAAAACTATAATACACCAAATAAAATGTATCTAGATATAAAAGGCAGATGACCTAAAAAAATGGATTTACAAAATAAGTTGGCTTGTGAAGCACAACTAAGAAACCAAAGAGCAATGAAACACACTGTCAATGAGCTGAGAGAAAATAACTATCAAATCATTCAATACTTTCAAAAGTATCTTTAAAAATAAAAAATAACATACATTTTCAAGCAAAAGAAATGAAAAAGTTTATCTTCTTAGATAACTACAAAAAGACAATTATAAAGGTTATATCAAGCAAAATAAAAATTATCCCAAAGGGAAAATATGACATGCAAGAAGAAAGATAACAAAAATATTAGTAATTACATAAGCAAATTATGAATAAATACATGTATTTTGGTAT
Source organism: Choloepus didactylus (assembly GCF_015220235.1). Classification (NCBI taxonomy): domain Eukaryota; kingdom Metazoa; phylum Chordata; class Mammalia; order Pilosa; family Megalonychidae; genus Choloepus; species Choloepus didactylus. The sequence goes on from NC_051322.1 coordinate 8,792,482, forward strand.
TTGTATATATATATAAGAATATATTTATATAAGTTTTTGTGGATAGATATATAGATCACTAGTGTCTAATTTTGTGGAATACAGGATAGAATAAAAATATTGGACAATGTTGTGATAGAAGTAAGTAAGAGAAAGTTATAAATTAGGTTATATTATATATATACATGATTCTGGGAATTTTACTGCCCAAGTTAAGAAAACATATTAAAAAGCTATGGCAGCTAATAAAAATATCCATGAAATCAACAATTTCAAACAACAGAGGGAAATATTTTGAATGAAAAAAGTAAATCAATTATTTTTAAAATAAAGCAAACATTATTGGTTAAATAAGTGGGGAAAAAACAATAAAAATTGGGACAACAGAAAAAATATTTTAGCAAAATAAATATTATGTGTTCATATATATATATGCACATATTTACAAATACACATACACAAATACTTAAAGGACACAGGAACTATACCATGAAACAATTTAGCAATTATAAATAAAAAACAGTGTAGCTATATTAATAGCAGGCAAAATAGATTTAAACAAAGACCGCTCCATGATAAAAATTTCAATTAACAAGAAAGACTTAGCAAGTTTAAACTTATATGCCTCCTAATAACAGAGCCCACAATATATAAAGTATTAATTAATAGAACACAAAGGAAAGGACAAATCTGAAATACACTGAGAGATTTTAACAGAAACTTGGGATAATATAAAGATTAAACACACAGTAAGGTAATTAAAGATGTAAAAATATTAACTGAAAAATTAACAAATTTAATATAATTGATAAGCATAGAATATTTTTAAGAATCTATGAATATTGCCACATAATGAATCAGAAAAGGACTCTTAATAGAATTCAACTATCATTTATATGCCCACCAAATAATTAAACTAGGAATTAAATACAAACATAAATTGAAAAATCCTACATGACAAAATGTAGCTCAAAATTCACATTGGAGCATAAATCCTTCATATAAAAATGATGTCAAAGCTGTTTCACAGACATATGAGATTGATAAACCTATCATAGATTTATATTTTTTTTTTACAAAAAGGAAGGCACAAATAAACAACAACAGGAATGAAGATGGGACCTAACAGATGCTATAAACAATTTAAAAAGAATAAAAAGTATATACTTCATGACAATAAATTTGAAAAGTATAGATGAAATATTACAAAGGCAAAATTTAAATTTTCTACATTTTTTTTATCTTTCAAGAAATAATTTTTTAAAAACAACTGATACTTTCCCCAGTTAAGGTACAGGATCAGTAGTTAAATACTTCTTTGAAAACAAAACAAAACAAAACCAAAGCTGGTTTTAAAATCAGTTTGTACCACATATTTTAAAGGAAATAATTCCTATCAAATACTTCCCCCAAATATCAAATATACTTAGATACCAATTAGTAAGTAGAAAAGCATATGAAAGAATAATGTCCAGCCATTCTTGCCCGTGGACGTACATAAAATGATCATTAAATGGCAGCATATATGCAGGTAATACATTTTAACCACATCGGGTACATTTCAGTGTAATTTTGGCTTGCCATTTGAAAAGAAATTAACATATAATTCAATAAATTAAAAGGACAAAGGAGAAGACAATATAATTATATACATAACCACAGGAGTAACATTCATAGAGATAAACTTAATTCTTTATTTAAAGTATTCTTAAGAATTAGGACTGAAGAGAAACTGAATATAATAAAGTTTATCTATTTAAAACTAATAGCAAACATCAGTACTGATAGTGAGATATTGGAAGCAAACCCTTTAACATTCTGAACATTTTTCTGGGTGTACATATAGGACATTGTTATAAGACATCTAATTAAACTTTATGTGAATGGAGAGCTGAAATCTTCATTTTTTTCACATATGAATTCATATGAAAAGACCCAACATATTTGGGAGATGAATAATTAGAATTACCAGGACAGTTTGGCAAATGTTCAGGATATTTAAAAAAACTACCAAAATCTAGATTATTTTTTGCATTTCTCTATCATATACAAAGAAGAAAAGAAAAACAGTTTCTTTCAATTTCCATTTGCAATACCAATAAATATATATTCACATACATACATAATACATACATACTATATACACATGTGAGTGGTCACAAATACACTTTTAAAAAATGCTCAAATTACTACTTGGAACTATATAAAATTTCACTGAAAATATTACAAAGTTTTTAACCACTGCCTATGCCAGCCTCATGAATAAGAAGACACATCATACAGATACCAGTATTCCTCAATTGCTTTATGGATTCAATAGAAAAAGAAATGTTTTGTGGTGAAATTTGACAAGGTAAATATAAAATGTATACAAAGGAACACAGAATAACATTAACCAATATATTTCTGAAAAAGAATAAAGATGGGAGGAAAAATGGTACAGATAGATATCAAGAAAATAAAGGGGGATACAAGTGCTGGAGAAAGTGCCGGAGAAAACATGGAGAGAGGGATGTACCTATCCACTGTTGGTGGGGAAGTAGAATGGTGGGGCCCATCTGGAAGGCAGTGTAGTGGTTCCACAGGAAGCTAAGTGTGGGATTGTCATACGGCCCTGCAACTCTGTTATTGAGTATGTACTTGGAAGAAATGAAAGCAGGGACACAAATGGACATCTGCACACTGGTGTTTATCATGGCAGTATTCACAATTTTCAATGGATGGAGATAGCCTAAGGATACATCCATCGAGGAACAGAATGGTGAACTGCTATGTATGCATACAATGGACTACTGAGGAGTGGCAAGAAGGAATGAAGTATGAAGTTGTGAGGTATGCAACTAAGTGAATGGACCTTGAGGACAGTATATCGAGTGAAATAAGCCAGAAATGAAAAGACAAACATTATAACGCCTGACTAATATGGACTAACTCTAATGTGCAAACTCTGAGAACTTAATATGAGAGCATGGGTTATCAGGGGAAAGCTTATTGTAAAGATTCCTAGATTGTAAGTTCTCACACTAGTCACATCTACTCTTGAGTTGTAATGGTTATTTCTAAATTCTGGGATGCTCAGCTCTTTGTGTATAACATGGTCGGTTCCTAGAACTTTGGGTATCTGTGTGACACCTGAGACTCAGAGCCAGAGTTTGGCAGCTATGAATGTCAGTATTACCTCATTCAGCAACTGTTAAAGAAGCTTAAAAAGAGATCAGACTTCAATTAGAGATATGAACAAAATGGATTTAGTTAGGACTAAGGTAAATCAGACTAAAGGATAAAGGATGAAATTGATGGTGTTTTAAAATTTCAACTTCTGTGTGAGACCAAAGGAAGAGCTGTTTATTTGGTGTAAAATCTATATTTTCTATAGCACACTATATAATTTAACTTGTATGGTCAGTTTATTCAACAACATAATTACATGAAAACCTTGAATAGGGAGTGAGATCTGGTTGGTTTGTACAGGTTAGTGTGAAGCCCCAATACATCCCAGAGTCATCTGGGCAGAGAATAAAAATGTATTTGCAAAGCCCCCCGAGGGACTGGGGGAAAATGCAGAAATGTTAAATTTCCCAACCTAGGGAATCACTGATATTCTCAGAGATATTGAGGACTACCAATTTAGAAGGTCAAGCCCTTGATCTTGGGGCTTGCCCTTATGAAGCTTGTTACTACAAGGGAGAGGCTAAACCTACTTAATATTATGCCTAAGAGTCACCCCTAGAGAACCTTTTATGTTGCTCAGATGTGGCCTCTCTCTCTAAGCTACCACCACAGGTAAACTCACTGCCCTTCCGCTATGTGGCACATGACTCCCAGGGGTGTAAATCTCCCTGGCAACGTGGGACATGACTCCCGGGGATGAGCCTGAACCTGGCATTGTAAGATTGAGAAAGCATTCTTGGACCAAATTGGGGAAGAGAAATGAAACAAAATAAAGTTTGAGTGGCTGAGAGATTTCAAATGGATTTGATAGGTCATTCTGGACGTTACTCTTATGCACTATATAGATATCCCTTTTTGGTTTTTAGTTTATTAGAATGGCTAGAAGGAAATACCTGAAACTGTTGAACTGCAATCCAGTAGCCTTGATTCTTGAAGATGACTGTATAACTATATAGCTTATATGGTGTGACCATGTGATTTGTGAAAACCTTGTGGCTCACACCCCTTTTAACCAGGATATAGACACATGAGTAGAAAAATGGGGACAAAAAGTAAATGAATAATAGGTGGGTTTGAGATGTTTTGGGTTTTCTTCTTTACTTGTATTTTTATTCTTATTTTTATTTTTGGATTAGTGAAAATGTTCAAGAATTGATTGTGGTGATGAATGCAGAACTAGATGATGATACTGTGAACTGACTGCACACTTTGGGTGATTGTATGGTATATGAATATATCTAAAAAAATGCATTAAAAAAGAATTGTTTTTAAGTCATATCATTTTAGACTTACATAGATTAAAATAAAAAGAGCATAAAGACCTCAGAAAGAGATACATGGAGATCCAAAATGGCAGATTAGGAGAGACAGAGGAAAATTCTCCTCCATGAAAAACATTAGCTAAAAGACAGAAAGAGCTCCAGAATACCGGTTACAGGGTCCTACCAGCTAGGCAAGCACTTATGTTTCCATAGTGATAGCGTCCACTCTTCCTCCATGGAAGCCTGTAGTGTGCACAGCCTAGAGGCAGGGGTGGCACATGGAAGTGCTAGGAACCCCCCTCCCCCAATCCCAGGGACTCACGGGTACACAGCAGACAGGGACCGTGGGGCATAAAACATGGAAGGTGAGACATGCAGCTCTGCAGCCCAAGAGTACTCGACCTGCAGCCCTGGGAACAGCTGGGACACCTGTATCCTGGAGCAGACTCTCTACCAAACTGCACAGGGCATGCTCCCCACCCACAGGACTGAGAGACCCAGTGCACATGGAAAATTGGTGCACTGATTGGACTTCAACATGGTTTGAAGTTCACTCAGTGCACAGAAGCTGGGGAGAACTGATTGAGGGTAGGAGATGGCTCAAGAGCACCATCTGCTGGTAGGTCATGGAAAGCGCACTCCACCAAGCTGTAATAGCCAAATTATAGATAAATGTTCAAATAAGCCTGCATATCCTAAAAGGACGCTATCAAGATAAACAAATGCCAGGAGGCCCAAAACAACAGAAAATTACAAAGCATGTGAAGAAACCAGTAGGTACAGATAACCCAAATGCACAAATTTAAAAATCAGAGGAAATACAGAACTTGGAGAAATTAATAAAGAAGTAATCACAAACACCAATACCATGGCTCAGGAAATAAAGGACATCCAGAAGAACCTAGAAGAGCATAAAGAAGAATATGCAAGAGCAAATAAAAAAATAGATGATCTTATGGAAATAAAAGAAACTGTTGATCAAATTAAAAAGATTCTTGATACACACAGTACTAGACTAGAGGAAGCTGAGGAAAGAATAAGTAAACTGGAAGAGTGCAGGTTAGAAAGTGAAAGTACAAAAGAAAGAATGGAAAAAAAATAGAAAAATTTGAAATGGATCTCAGGGATATGATGGATAACTTGAAGTGCACAAACACAAGAATCACTGGTGTTCCAGAAGGGGAAGAGAAGGGTAAAGGACTAGAAAGTGTATTCAAAGAAATTGTTGGAGAGAACTTCCCAACCTTTCTAAATTACATAAATATACAAATCATACATGCCTAATGAACTCCAAACAGAATAAATCCAAATAAGCCCACTCTGAGACATATTCTGATCAGATTGTCAAATGCTGAAGAGAAGGAGCAAGTTCTGAAAGCAGCAAGAGAGAAGCAATTCACCATATACAAGGGAAACAACATAAGACTAAGTAGTGACTACTCAGCAGCCACCATGGAGATCAGAAGGCAGTGGTATGACACATTTAAAGTTCTGAAAGAGAAAAATTGCCAGCCAAGAATTGTTTATCCAGAAAAGCTCTCCTTCAAAGATGTAAAAGACCTATATATAGAAAATTACATAACTTTACTAAAAGAAATAGAAGGGGACCTAAAAAAGATGGAAAAATATTCCGTGTTCATGGATAGGAAGACTAAATGTCATTAAGATGTCAATTCTACCCGAATTCATCTACAGATTCAATGAAATTCCAATCAAAATTCCAACCTACTTTGCAGACTTGGAAAAGCTAGTTATCCAATTTATTTGGAAGGGAAAGATACTTCAAATTGTTAAAAATATCCTAAAAAAGAAAAACAAAGCAGGAGGACTCACACTTCCTGACTTTGAAGCTTACTATAAAGCCACAGTAGTCCAAACAGCATGGTACTGGCACAAAGATAGAAATATTGATCAATGGAATCAAATTGGGAATTTAGAGATAGACCACCAGATCTACAGTCGACTCATCTTTGATAAGGCCCCCCAAAACTCTGATCTTGGGCATAACAGTCTCTTCAACAAACGGAGCTGGGAGAACTGGATATCCATATCCAAAAGAATGAATGAGGACCCCTGCCTCACACCCTATACAAAAATTAACTCGAAGTGCATTAAAGACCTCAATATAAAAGACATCACAATAAAATTCCTAGAAGATAATGTAGGGAATCATCTTCAAGACTTTGTATTAGGAGGTCACTTCTTAGACCTTACACCCAAAGCATAAGCAATGAAAGAAAAAATAGATAAATGGGAACGCCTCAAAATTAAAAGCTTCTGTACCTCAAAGGAATTTGTCAAAAAAGTGAAGAGTCAGCCAACTCAATGGGAAAAAATATTTGGAAACTATGTATCTGACAAAAGAATGATATCTTGCATACACAAAGAAATCCTACAACTCAACAACAATAGCACAGACAGCCAAATTATAAAATGGGCAAAAGATATGAAAAGACATTTCACTGAAGAGGAAATACAAATGACTAAAAAGCACATGAAAAAAATGTTCATCTTCACTAGCTATTAGGGAGATGCAAATCAAGACGACAATGAGATATCATCTCATGCCAATAAGAATGGCTGCCATTAAACAAACAGGAAATACAAATGCTGGAGAGGATGTGGAGAAATTGGAACTCTTAATCATTGTTGGTGGGACTTTATAATGGTTCAGCCACTCTGGAAGACTGGTGGTTCCTTAGATAACGACATATTGAGTTACCCTATGATCCAGAAATTTCACTTCTCAGTGTATACCCAGAAGATTCAAAAGCAGTGACACAGAAATTTGCACACCAATGTTCATAGCGGCATTATTCACAATTGCCAAAATGGAAACAATCCAAATGCCCTTCAGCAGAGGAGTGGATAAACAAAATGTGGTATATCTACATGATGGAATACTACAAAGCATTAAGAAGGAATGAGGTTGTGAAACATGGCAACATGGATGAAACCTGAAGACATAATGCTGAGTGAAATAAGTCAGACACAAAAGGAAAGATATTGTTATGTTAACACTAAGGTGAAATCTGTGGAAAATGTAAAATAAATATTTTATATTGTAAAATATAGGGGACATAGAGACAGACAGCAACTAGTGAAGGGGGAATGATAATCTAATAAGAACAGATAAGCTATTGAAAGTAATCTCAATGTCACGGGAATGCTAGGGTATGATTATGGTTTGCAAACTTTCTTGGGTATGGTAGGATCATGTTGGAAGCAATGTAGTTATTTTAGGTTATTTGTTTTTCTTACTCCTTTGTTTTGTTTTGTTTTAACTGTTTTTTCTCATTTGTTGATAAAGTAAAAAAAAGATATTGCATTAAAAAATTAGCTTCAATGTAGTCATTTTAGGTTATTTGGTTTTTCTAATACCTTTGTTTGATTATGGTTTGTTAATTTTCTTCGGGTATGGTAGGAACATGTTGGAAGCAATGTAGTTATTTTAGATTATTTGTTTTTCTTATACTTTTGTTTGGATATGGTTTATTAATTTTCTTAGGGTATGGCAGGAACATGTTGGAAGCAAAGTAGTTATTTTGGGCTGTTTTTCTTAATCCTTTGCTTTGTTTTGTTTGAAATGGTGTGTGTGTGTGTTTTGTTTGTTTGTTTAATTTTTTGATAAAGTTAAAAAAAGAGACACATGGCTTTATGACAATTTGACTTCTGACAAATCAGGAATAGCAGATGCAATTCAAGGTTAAATAAAGACTAAAATTTAAAACCCGATATTTAAGAAATTTTGTAAGCTATTGTATGAGTATAAGTTTTTCACTTTGCATTAAGGTGGATTTGTTTAAAAATATTGAAAGCCTAATTCTAAAAGAGAGAAATTCGACCACATTTACATTAAAATCCTCAAAACACCTCATAAACTAACTTGACTCTAGCCAAAAATTACATGAAAATATTTGTAAACTTATCAACAAGAAAATGATAAAATGTGCTTTCTGAGGTGAAACTCACAAGGAAACAAACACATGCAAAAAAATGCTTAACCTCATTTTATTCAGGAAAATATCTATTTAGACCAAACTGAAAAACTATTTCAAAACCGTGAGTTTAGAAATAACAAAGACACATTATAATAAGTCAGTGAAGTTGTGAAATCATGGGAAGTTTTATATATTCCCAGTGTAATTTTAAATTTACAAAAACATTTTATAGAAGATTCTGATATTAACTAGTAAAATATGACATAAATTGCCTCTATAACCCAATAATTCCACTATAAAATATAAACCATAGAGAAATGCATATGTTTATTTAAAAATTCATAGCTGCACTGACTATAATATGGAAAACCAACTTGAATGTAAAAATTGATAAAAGGAAATCAAACCAATTAAAAAATTAATAAAGAAATTAATAAAAAGAAAGAAAGCAAACTGCATAACATTGATTTCAAGCAATTTTGAACACATGAAATTCTCTTTCTCCTTTTGAGCTAAAAATATTACAAAAAGTAAAGCAGTCTGTGAATAATATTTTGTCTATCTATCCATCACCTTTCTACCTGCCTGGTTTTTTTTAAAAGGGTTAGATACACGGACAATTTTATCAAATTTAAACGATGGTTATTTGGGAATAGTTGATTTGTGTGGATTTTAGTATTTTCTTATGTTTTTCACTGCTTAAGTCTTTTTTTTTTTATCTTCATTTTATTGAGATATATTCACATACCATGCAGTCATACAAAACAAATCGTACTTTCAATTATTTACAGTACCATTACATAGTTGTACATTCATCACCTAAATCAATCCCTGACACCTTCATTAGCACACACACAAAAATAACAAGAATAACAATTAGAGTGAAAAAGAGCAGTTGAAGTAAAAAAGAACACTGGGTACCTTTGTCTGTTTCCTTCCCCTATTTTTCTACTCATCCATCCATAAACTAGACAAAGTGGAGTGTGGTCCTTATGGCTTTCCCAATCCCACTGTCACCCCTCATAAGCTACATTTTTATACAACTGTCTTCGAGATTTATGGGTTCTGGGTTGTAGTTTGATAGTTTCAGGTATCCACCACCATCTACCCCAATTCTTTAGAACCTAAAAAGGGTTGTCTAAAGTGTGCGTAAGAGTGCCCACCAGAGTGACCTCTCGGCTCCTTTTGAAATCTCTCTGCCACCGAAGCTTATTTCATTTCCTTTCACATCCCCCTTTTGGTCAAGAAGATGTTCTCCATCCCACGATGCCGGGTCTACATTCCTCCCCGGGAGTCATATTCCACATTGCCAGGGAGATTCACTCCCCTGGGTGTCTGATCCCACGTAGGGGGGAGGGCAGTGATTTCACCTTTCAAGTTGGCTTAGGTAGAGAGAGAGGGCCTCATCTGAGCAACAAAGAGGCATTCGGGAGGAGGCTCTTAGGCACAACCATAGGGAGGCCTAGCCTCTCCTTTGCAGCAACCGTCTTCCCAAGGGTAAAACCTATGGTAGAGGGCTCAAACCCTCAAACCACCAGTTCCCTATGTCTGTGGTCATGTTAGCAACCATTGAGGTGGGGTAGGCCAATACCCCTGCATTCTCCACAGGCTCCTCAAGGGGGCACTACATCTTTTTTTTTCCTTGTTTTCCCTTTTCTTTTTTTTAACTTTACCTTCTTTTTTAAATCAACTGTATGAAAAAAAAGTTAAAAAGGAAACAAACATACAATAAAAGAACATTTCAAAGAGACCATAACAAGGGAGTAAGAAAAAGACAACTAACCTAAGATAACTGCTTAACTTCCAACATGTTCCTACTTTACCCCAAGAAAGTTACATAATATAGCAACATTTCTGTGAACTTGTTCCTACAATATCCATCAGAAATTAACAGACCATAGTCATTCCTGGGCATCCCCAAAACGTTAAATAGCTTATCTGTTCTTCTTGGATTATTGTTCCCCCTTCCTTAATTGCTCTCTACTGCTAGTTCCCCTACATTCTACATTATAAACCATTTGTTTTACATTTTTCAAAGTTCACATTAGTGGTAGCATATAATATTTCTCTTTTTGTGCCTGGCTTATTTCACTCAGCATTATGTCTTCAAGGTTCATCCATGCTGTCATATGTTTCACGAGATCGTTCCTTCTTACTGCTGGGTAGTATTCCATCGTGTGTATATACCACATTTTATTTATCCACTCATCTGTTGAAGGACATTTGGGTTGTTTCCATCTCTTGGCAATTGTGAATAATGCTGCTATGAACATTGGCGTGCAGATATCTGTTCGTGTCACTGCTTTCTGATCTTCCGGGTATATACCGAGAAGTGCAATCGATGGATCGAATGGTAACTCTATATCTAGTTTTCTAAGGAACTGCCAGACTGACTTCCAGAGTGGCTGAACCATTATACAGTCCCACCAACAATGAATAAGAGTTCCAATTTCTCCACATCCCCTCCAGCATTTGTAGTTTCCTGTTTGTTTAATGGCAGCCATTCTAACCGGTGTTAGATGGTATCTCATTGTGGTCTTAATTTGCATCTCTCTAATAGCTAGTGAAGCTGAACATTTTTTCATGTGTTTCTTGGCCATTTGTATTTGCTCTTCAGAGAACTGTCTTTTCATATCTTTTGCCCATTTTATAATTGGGCTGTCTGTACTATTGTCATTGAGTTGTAGGATTTCTTTACATATGCAAGATATCAGTCTTTTGTCAGATACATGGTTTCCAAAAATTTTTTCCCATTGAGTTGGCTGCCTCTTTACCTTTTTGAGAAATTCCTTTGAGGTGCAGAAACTTCTAAGCTTGAGGAGTTCCCATTTATCTATTTTCTCTTTTGTTGATTGTGCTTTGGGTGTAAAGTCTAGGAAGTGGCCGCCTAATACAAGGTCTTGAAGATGTTTTCCTACATTATCTTCTAGGAGTTTTATGGTACTTTCTTTTATATTGAGATCTTTGGTCCATTTTGAGTTAATTTTTGTGTAGGGGGTGAGGTAGGGGTCCTCCTTCATTCTTTTGGATATGGATATCCAACTCTCCCAGCCCCATTTGTTGAAAAGACCATTATGACTCAGTTCAGTGACTTTGGGGGCCTTATCAAAGATCAGTCGGCCATAGATCTGAGGGTCTATCTCTGAATTCTCAATTCAATTCCATTGATCTATATGTCTATCTTTGTGCCAGTACCAGGCTGTTTTGGCAACTGTGGCTTTATAATAAGCTTCAAAGTCAGGGAGTGTAAGTCCTCCCACTTCTTTTTTCTTTTTTAGAGTGTCTTTAGCAATTCAAGGCATCTTCCCTTTCCAAATAAATTTGATGACTAGCTTTTCCAAGTCTGCAAAGTAGGTTGTTGGAATTTTGATTGGGATTGCATTGAATCTGTAGATGAGTTTGGGTAGAATTGACATCTTAATGACATTTAGCCTTCCTATCCATGAACATGGAATATTTTTCCATCTTTTAAGGTCCCCTTCTATTTCTTTTAGTAGAGTTATGTAGTTTTTTTGTATAGGTCTTTTACATCTTTGGTTAAGTTTATTCCTAGGTACTTGATTTTTTTAGTTGCTATTGAAAATGGTATCTTTTTCTTGAGTGTCTCTTCAGTTTGTTCATTTCTAGCATATAGAAACATTACTGACTTATGTGCATTAATCTTGTATCCTGCTACTTTGCTAAATTTGTTTATTAGCTCTAGTAGCTGTATCGTCGATTTCTCAGGGTTTTCTAGATATAAGATCATATCATCTGCAAACAATGACAGTTTTACTTCTTCTTTTCCAATTTGGATGCCTTTTATTTCTTTGTCTTGCCAGATTGCCCTGGCTAGCACTTCCAGCACAATGTTGAATAACAGTGGTGACAGCGGGCATCCTTGTCTTGTTCCTGATCTTAGAGGGAAGGCTTTCAGTCTCTCACCATTGAGTACTATGCTGGCTGTGGGTTTTTGATATATGCTCTTTATCATGTTGAGGAAGTTTCCTTCAATTCCTACCTTTTGAAGTGTTTTTATCAAAAATGGATGTTGGATTTTGTCAAATGCTTTTTCAGCATCTATTGAGATGATCAATTGATTTTTCCCTTTTGACTTGTTAATGTGTTGTAATACATTGACTGATTTTCTTATGTTGACCCATCCTTGCATGCCTGGAATAAACCCCACTTGGTCATGGTGTATGATTTTTTTAATGTGTCTTTGGATTCGATTTGCAAGTATTTTGTTGAGGATTTTTGCATCTATATCCATTAGGGAGATTGGCCAGTAGTTTTCCTTTTTTGTAGCATCTTTGCCTGGTTTTGGTATTAGATTGATGTTAGCTTCATAAAATGAGTTAGGTAGTGTTTCATTTTCTTCAATGTTTTGAAAGAGTTTAAGTAAGATCGGTGTCAGTTCTTTCTGGAAAGTTTGGTAGAATTCCCCTGTGAAGCCATCTGGCCCTGGGCATTTATTTGTGGGAAGATTTTTGATGACTGATTGGATCTCTTTGCTTGTGATGGGTTGGTTGAGGTCTCCTATTTCTTCTCTGGTCAGTCTAGGTTGTTCATATGTTTCCAGGAAATTGTCCATTTCTTCTACATTATCCAGTTTGTTGCCATACAGTTGTTCGTAATATCCTCTTATAATTTTTTTAATTTCTTCAGGATCTGCAGTTATGTCACCTTTTTCATTCATTATTTTGTTTATATGGGTCTTCTCTCTTTTTGATTTTGTAAGTCTAGCTAGGGGTTTGTCAATCTTGTTGATCTTCTCAAAGAACCAACTTTTGGTGATATTTATCCTCTCTATTGTTTTTTTGTTCTCTATGTCATTTATTTCTGCTTTAATCCTTGTTATTCCTTTTCTTCTACTTGGTTTAGGATTGGTTTGCTGTTTATTTTCTAGCTTCTTCAGTTGATCCATTAGTTCTTTGATTTTGGCTCTTTCTTCCTTTTTAATATAGGTGTTTACTGCTATAAATTTCCCCCTTAGCACTGCTTTTGCTGCATCCCATAGGTTTTGGTATGTTGTGTTCTCATTTTCATTCGTCTCTATATATTTAGCAATTTCTCTTGCTATTTATTCTTTAACCCACTGATTGTTTTAGGAGTGTGTTGTTTAACCTCCAGGTATTTGTGAATTTTCTAAGTCTCTGATGGTTATTGACTTCTAATTGTATTCCATTGTGGTCAGAGAATGTGCTTTGAATAATTTCAATCTTTTTAAATTTATTGAGGCTTGTTTTATGTCCCAGCATATGATCTATTCTGGAGAAAGTTCCGTGAGCACTAGAAAAGTATGTGTATCCTGGTGATTTGGGATGTAATGTCCTGTATATGTCTGTTAAATCTAATTCATTTATCAGATTGTTTACGTTTTCAATTTCCTTATTGGTCTTCTGTCTGGTTGATCTATCTATAGGAGAGAGTGATGTGTTGAAGTCTCCCACAATTATTGTGGAAACATCAATTGCTTCCTTTAGTTTTGCCAGTGTTTCTCTCATGTATTTTGTGGCACCTTGATTGGGTGCATAGACATTTACGATTGTTATTTCTTCTTGCTGAATTGCCCCTTTTATTAGTATGTAGTGGCCTTCTTTGTCTCTCAAAACATCCCTGCATTTGAAGTCTATTTTATCTGAGATTAATATTGCTACACCTGCTTTCTTTTGGCTGTAGCTTGCATGAAATATTTTTTTCCATCCTTTCACTTTCAGTTTCTTTGTGTCCCTGTGTCTAAGATGAGTCTCTTGTATGCAACATATTGATGGTTCATTTTTTTTGATCCATTCTGTGAATCTATATCTTTTAATTGGGGAATTTAATCCATTTACATTCAACGTTATAACCGTGAAGGCATTTCTTGAATCAGCCATCTTATCCTTTGGTTTATGTTTGTCATATTTTTCCCCTCTGTCTATTAATATCCTTTTTACTGTACCCATACCGAATCTCTTTAGTACTGAACCTTTCTCCAAGTCTCTCTGTCCTGTCTTTGTTTCTCTGTCTGTAGGGCTCCCTTTAGTATCTCCAGTAGGGCAGGTCTCTTGTTAGCAAATTCTCTCAGCATTTGTTTGTCTGTGAACAATTTAAGCTCTCCCTCAAATTTGAAGGAGACCTTTGCTGGATAAAGTATTCTTGGCTGGAAATTTTTCTCACTCAGAATTTTAAATATATCATGCCACTGCCTTCTTGCCTCCATGGTGGCTGCTGAGTACTCACTACTTAGTCTTATGCTGTTTCCTTTGTATGTGGTGAATTGCTTTTCTCTTGCTGCTTTCAGAACTTGCTCCTTCTCTTCTGTGTTTGACACTGTGATCAGTATATGTCTCAGAGTGGGTTTATTTGGATTTATTCTATTTGGAGTTCGCTGAGCATTTATGATTTGTGTATTTATGTTGTTTAGAAGATTTGGGAAGTTTTCCCCAACAATTTCTTTGAATAGTCTTCCTAGACCTTTACCCTTTTCTTCCCCTTCTGGGACACCAATGAGTCTTATATTTGGACGTTTCATATTATCTATCATATCCCTGAGGTCCATTTCGATTTTTTCAATTTTTTTCCCCATTCTTTCTTTTATGCTTTCATTTTCCATTCTGTCATCTTCCAGGTCACTGATTCGTTGTTCAACTTCCTCTAGTCTTGTACTATGAGTGTCCAGAATCTTTTTAATTTGGTCAACAGTTTCTTTAATTTCCATAAGATCATCCATTTTTTTTATTTAGTCTTGCAATGTCTTATTTATGCTCTTCTAGGGTCTTCTTGATTTCCTTTGTATCCCGTACTATGGTCTCATTGTTCATCTTTAGTTCTTTGAGTAGCTGCTCTAGGTGCTGTGTCTCTTCTGATCTTTTGATTTGGGTGCTTGGGCTTGGGTTATCCATATCGTCTGGTTTTTTCATATGCTTTATAATTTTATGTTGTTTTTGGCCTCTTGGCATTTGCTGAACTTGATAGGGTTCTTTTAGGATTTGTAGACCAATTGAAGTACTTATGTCTAATTTATCAGATCTACAGCTTCGTGAAGTACACTTTCTCTAACTAACCAGCAGGTGGCGTCCACGAGCCACCTGTTCTCCACAAGCCAGTTCTCCCCTGCTTAGCCTTTTTGGTGAGTGGGGGAGTGAGTCTTGTGGGGTCCAATTGGTGTACCAAGCTTGCGTGTGTAGTTGGTGTTGCCTGCCCTGTATATGGGGCGTGTTTCTGGGCAGTCAGGGAGGGGGGGGTGGCCCTAACAATCAAATCTCCCTGGTGATCCTAGAGTTTTAAAGCTGCTGCAATACTCTAGTCTAATCCTTCAGTTGAGTCCTGCCACAGTTTGTCTCTGCCACTGACCCACAAGTCCTTGGTATTGGCGTATGGCTCCTGAGACTTGCAAGTGGGCCCCTCTTCCAGGCTGTGCACCCCGGGTCCTCTGTTGAGGGATGACTGTGCTATGTCACAGGTTAGTGTCGTCCCCCCAGGGCAGTTCTGGGCTGCTGAGCTGTGTAGGGAGGCTCCCAGTCTGCTGAAATGATGGCTGAATGGGGCTTTGTTAATTCACACTGCTCCACCTTCCCAACTCTGGGACAATCAGCTGAGGTTGCAGGGAAGGCTAATGTCCATGCCCAGTTTTGTGGAGTGTGCCTGTTATTTGAAGCACTTCCGTCACTCTGGGTTGTCTGGGGCAGCTCTGGGCTATGGGGCTGGCGATGGGTAGGAGTGTTTCCTGTCCACCAGGATGATGGCTGTGAGCGGACACCCCCCTTTTCTTGGGAAGTTGTGGTGTTTGGTGAATTTTCTCAGCCACTGGATTATTGCCTTTTGTCTCAGAGCTCTCTTAGTTCTGCTCTTGACTTGACCTGCCCAAATTGCAAGTCTTTGAAGCTTTCTGTATTGGGCTTCTTAGAGTAATCGTTTTAGAAAAAGAAAAAAGGATTAAAAAAAAAAAAAAAAAAAAAAAAAGGGCCCTCCTCAGAGATCTAATGGGTTATTGAAATGCTAAGAGACAAAGCAACCAGGGCCATTAAGGAAAGGTCCACAGGGCAGAGAGATCAGCTTTTCTTCGGGATTTGCATATGCGCCTCAGGGCCTGAGCTCTGCCCTTCCCCTTTCTATGTTCACCAGAACTCCAAAAATCCTCCGCTTTTATTTTGGAGTTTTTCGTGTTGTTTTTTTTCTATGCCTGTCTCCTCTCTGCTGGGCTGGCTGCTCCCAGATTTTCTGGTGTCTGGTCTCAGTCTATCTATGGTTGGAGTTTGGATCCGTAGAATGAGTTTCCAATAAGGGCTGCCACTGCAGTTCTCCTTTCTTCCCGGAGCTGACAGCCCCTCCTCCCATGGGACTGTGCCTGGCAGGGAGGCGCGCGGGTCCCCTGGCCGCAAAAACTTACAGATTTCGCTGATCTCAGCAGTTCCACGTTTTCATGAGTGTTGTATGAAGTATGCCCAAAGTCAGATTGCTCTGTGGTCTCCAGTGCACGCAGTTCCTGGCTTTCTACCTACTTTCCTGGAGGAGTAACTAAAACATACAGCTCACCAGTCCGCCATCTTGCCCCGCCCGCTTAAGTCTTATAAATAAAATAAACATTAATTTTTTCAAGTATATAATGTCAATCATATTTTAATATTATACAAATGAATATATCATCAGGAAGCATTGCATTTGATATCAAAATAATATTTGTTTTCTTTTTTCATAAAAATATACCTCTCATAGTAAATTGGAAACTAGAATGTTATTTTTATTTAATATTTTATATAATGTGCTAAACTGGAGAAAAAGTTGGGGCAAAAATTATTTTAGTGTCCTTGTACCACAGTCCTCTGCTGTCACATCTTCATAGACATTGTTTCTCATTATGCTGTCCTTATTAAAAATTAATACCCATTTAGATATTAGCTAATAAACATACTTATTTCCAAGGCACACCAGAATATAAAAACCTTCTGAGAGTTTAAAAAACTTCAGCTTTATGCAGGAAATAGAGCAATGTGTGTTTGTATATCATGGCAAACTCTGGAAGCAATGTTTTGGGTTTTGGCTGTTTATGTCATATTTTAATTACTTATTCTTAACTTCTGAGATGAGATTTCTAAATATATTTCGACTTTGATGCTTTTGCCTAGTGGGACTTATATAGCAATAGAGACATTTCACTTGTGAATCAAAAATGGAAAAAAAATAGGATTTCATTTTACTGCATCTAACTGGCTATTAAAGGCATTCAGAATGTGCTAAGGACTTAAATATCCTTATCTCCATTAAAATGAATAAAGAAGATAATTTAAACTAAATGTTTGGCATTATAACTGTAGCCTTTTATTTTTCCTAAAATATCTGAGTAATTGCTTACATTTTCTACTTGATCATTTTGTTAGTGGACAGCTGGTCTCGAGCTACAAAAATAACATTAATTAGATGCACATAATAGTTCTTTTAGCCAACCAGTGAGAACCAAATTCACATTTTTGTTGTCTGAAAGTAGTAAAATTATTTCTAACAACCCATTAAGCAATCAATTGAGTTTATATTCTGGAAAATAAAAAATTTGACTTGAAAATATGAAGGGTTTAGCTATTGAATTAATTGAAAACATTACATCTCTCCCATGTGTTTAGTACTTCCTAAAATTTTTAAGACTGGGTATTAATGAGGGTCATGATTATAATCTGGGAGAACTAGTTGTCTGATTTAATAAGAGCACTAATAGGATAACCATATGGTTTTAGACATCATAAGAATGAAAAAGAAACATCTATGGCATGGGTACATTTACGTTACAGATCTTTTCAATTAGGCAGGCATAATGAAAATGTTTGAGAATCTAAGAAATAAAATATCTCAAACTGAGTAAGAAATTTTAAATAAAATTAAATTTAAAACAATGAAATTTCAAAGATAACCCTGAAAAAGAAAATCTGCAAACATCTTTGGATTTGGAAATGATAATAAAAGTCAATATAAGCAAAGGGAAAAAATGAATATGGCAAGCTCTCAAAATAGAAGTTGGTATTGATCTGTTAAGATTGTTCTAAGAGCCTACAGGATCTAGTTAAAACAGTAAAAGAAAGAAATTAAGGATTAATATAGTTCAGAGTATTTTTTGAGTGAAAAGAAAGCAAACTGCATAACTTAATCAAACATAATTTAGGATAATATGTACTTATTAAATCGTTTTTATGTGCCATAACAGCTACTACATAGGGTTTTCAAAATCCTTATGAATTTGTCCAAAATGACCCCATAACTTTATTTAGAGATAAGCTATAATAAAGGTTGGAATAGTGGGAGAAAATAAAGTAGGTATCACATAAATCTAGATTGTAGATTTCATAATGAAGTTAACTCATGAGCCAAAAATTGAAGGATAAAGACAACAGTATATACAAACATCCCTATATGGAAAGATATAGCACATCAGATAAGAACTCAAAATTTGCTATTACTAAGCATTTGTGTAACTGGAGATACATCTAGGAAGGGAATCTAAGGTCTAATGTCAAAAGTCCTTGACTGCTACGCTGTCCTCGTTTGCCAGAGCTGCTATATAAATACGACAAAATGGTTTGGCTTAAACAACAAGCATTTATGGGCTTGTGGTATCAGAGGCTGTGCCAGTTTGAATGTATTATGTCTCCCAAATGCCATTATCTTTGAGGTAATCTTGTGTGGGCAGACTATCAGTGTTAATTAGATTGCATTTCTTGGAGTGTTTCCACAGAGATGTGCCCCACCCAACTGTGGGTGATGATTCTGATTGGTTAATTTCCATGGAGGTGTTGGCCTGCCCATTGGGTGGGTCTGAATTAAATTACCGGAGAACTATATAATCTCAGACAGAAGGAGCAAGCTTGCTACAGCCAAGAGGGACAATATGAAGAAAGCACAGGAGATGCAGATGAGAGACAGTTTGAAAACGGCCGTAGAAAGCAGACTCTTGCTCCAGAGAAGCTGAGAGAGGACAAATATCCCAAGTACAACTAAGAGTGACATTTTTGAGGAACTGCAGCCTAGAGAGGAACATCCTGGGAAAAAGCCATTTTGAAACCAGAACTTTGTAGCAGACACCAGCCACGTGCCTTCCCAGCTAACAGAGGTTTTCCAGACACCACTGGCCATCCTCCAGTGAAGGTACCCAATTATCGATGCGTTACCTTGGACACTTTATGGCCTTAAGACTGTAACCGTGTAACC
The DNA here is from genome assembly GCF_015220235.1 of Choloepus didactylus. NCBI lineage: Eukaryota > Metazoa > Chordata > Mammalia > Pilosa > Megalonychidae > Choloepus > Choloepus didactylus. The sequence continues at coordinate 8,811,992 of NC_051322.1, forward strand.
AAATAAACCCCCTTTTATAAAAGCCAATCCATCTCTGCAGTTTTGCATTCCAGCAGCATTAGCAAGCTAGAACAGAGACCCTAAGCCCAAATCAAGGTATTGGCAAGACTATGCTTTCTCCTAGGGCTTCAGGTAGTTCATGTCATATGCGTGTTGTATAATACTCACTTCTATACTCCTGGCCTTCTCTCGTTCCCCTCTTCTGCAGCCACCCTAGCGTCCTAGCCACTCCTCCAGAATGCTAGGGGCGCGCCCGCTGACAGTATTCGCGCTGGCTCCGCCCTCGGTCTACAGCGTGATTCTTCCTCACAGCCTCATGGATGATCATCTTGTGGTCTTTATTTAAATACTGTATTTAGAAATAATTAGAGATTTATCAAAGAGTTTCAAAAATATGAAAGAGCTCCCATATATCCTTCACCTAATTTCCCCTATTGATAACATATTTCATGATTGTAGTGCAATTAGCAAAAACAGGAAATTAACATTGCTGTAATACCACTTACTGAACTACGGAATGAATTTAAATTTCCTGAGTTGTTTAGTGCTGTCTTTTTTCTGTTCCACGATCCAATTGGGATTCTATGTTACACAGAGTTATGTCTTTAGTCTCCTCCAGTCTGCAACATTTACAAAATGTTTCCTTGTCTTTCATGATCTGGATACTTTTGAATTGTCTATCAATAGAAATTAATGGTGGAGATATATTATATATATTATATACATATAAAATATTGTTAATCTTTTATAAGAAATACAGAAAGACCATGCTTAACTTACTAGAAGTAATGAATTGATTTTTTTTTTAAGAAAACAATTTGGAAACATTTTCCCCTGAGATTAAAAAAGAGCTTTATTTCTTTTAATCTAGTGAGATTAATTTTTAAAATCTTGAAAAAATATTCCCAGTTGAAGAAAATGATGTGCTTGGCAAGATTCTCATTGCAAAATTAATTTTAATAAGGAAACAACAGCAAGAATGTGAAAGTCCTATGACTCTATAATATTCCATATATTTAATAGCAAATAAAGTATAATAAAGTTTTGGAAGTTATGTACAGAAATCCTTACAATATATTATGGGATAAGACAATATATAAATTTGTATATACAGTGCTATCTCAGTTTAAAAATATCTACATACATTACATGTATATAAAATATGTCTATATATACACATATACATATGCAAAGAGAGAGATGGAAAGAATAAGAGTTTTATTAAATATTGATGAACCTTGAAGCCTAGACAAATGATAAATGTAACATTGTTTCAAACTCAGTGATTCTAAGGTTACTTCTAATATGCTGGATATGTATATATAAATACATATATATCTACACACACACACACATATATATACATGGTCACTAATCAAAGGGATCATTATAATAAGTTCTCTTTTTCAGTCACCTCCCTGTTTTAGAACATTTTTGGATTTACTGAAAGGTGGGAAGACAGTATAGAGTTCCCATGTGCTTCACACCCAGTTTTCCCTACCTTCATCTTATTGTTGATACATCTGTTACAATAAATGAACCAATATTGATACACTACTAACAACTAAAGCCCCATTGCCTCGGTTTTGTTCTAGGATCCCATCCAGGATATCTCACGGCATTTCCTTGTTACATCTCCTTAGGCTCCTCTTAGCTGTGACAGGTTCTCAGACCTTCCCTGTTTTTTGTGGACTTGACAAAACTTTGTGCAGGACTGGTCAGATATTTTGCAAGATGCTCCTCTACTGGGATGTGCTTGATGTTTTTCTCATGATAAGACTGACGTTATTGGTTGTTGGGGGGAAGGGCATAGGGATAAAGATTTTCATCACATCATATCAAGAATGCCTCATGTCAACCTCTTATCACTGTTGATGTTGACTTGACCACCTGGCTGAGGTTGTCAGTTTTCTCCACTGTAAAGTCACAAGTTTCCCCCATCCCCATCTGTTCTGTGAAAATTCCAGGCTTAAGGAGAGAGGAGTTATGCTCCACCCCCTTGTGGGTGGAGTATCCATAGCCATTATTTGGTATTGTCTCCACTGAAGATTTGTCTATTCTCAACTCTTTAGTTACTCAATTATTATTTATAACAGGGTCAGGCAAAAAAGGTAAGTCAACCAATGAAATGAAGAACAAAAAAACCCATCATACTCAGATCAGATCTGCTTGTTCATGTGCAAATGAGCAATTGCCTGGCTATGACCTATCTTGACTGTGCTATCCTGGAGCAGCAAATGGATTTGGTTTTTGAAAACTACAGTTTAATCACCGGATCCTAAGGCTGCTGCTATCAACAGCCTCTGTCCCCCAAACCACCTGAGGGAGTTCTTGCTCCTTAAAGGAACAATGGAAAGAGTTGAATATAAATTTATCTTTTGCCCATTTTTGTTTGTTTGCATGCTTGTTTTAAGAAAGAGCAATGCAATATGCACTTAATTCAATTTCCATTTTTATTATATATATAAATTAAATAAGAATCAGAATTGTTCTTAATGCTGACGTGCATAAGAAAGAGTGCATTAAAAAAATCAATCTCTGGAATTGTCCCAGACTTAGTGAAATAATTATCAGATGTGGGCACTCATGAATATGCACTTTTAAACATGTTTCATGCATGTTTCTGGTGGGCAGAGAAGTTTTCCATCCACTCTTTCACCAGGTAAAAGTCTATGTGACCAATGAAGATGATAAAATATATGGCAAAATTATAATTAAGCCAGACTTAACAATGTGCAGGTTTTAGGTGTAGGAAAGATACATATATTTAATTTCACTCAAGACACCATCAGTGTGACTTATTCATGCCATACTTTTTGCGTGAAAATTTGAACAAGTGAATACCATACTTATCTCTTCAACTAAGAAATGGTTCAAATAAATTGGTTTGTGCTTTTTTAAAAATTAATGTTGTGTCAAAGTGCACAACTAAAGTAAGCCAAAAAATAGATCTGCGATCATTTTAAATTCATCAATCACCAAGCTATATAATCACCATAGTTCAGAGAATTTTATTGTAATTTTAGGAAGGGGTCTATTTCTCTACAACTTTGCTAAAGATACTTACTAGGAGGAATAGTATGGTGGTTAAAATTATGCACTATGAAGCTAAGCGTCTGCTCTGCTACACTCCAGCTGTGTGATACAAGATACATACCATGATTTGCCTCAAAGCATCCTTTTTCACATGTAAACCTAGGATCATAAAACTACTTCATGTTGCAGAGAATAAACAAGCCAATTCATTGGTGTTTTAGAACGGGTCTGTAAATAGGAAGGAATCAGTAAGTTTTAGACTCAAACATATTTTTTAGCATTGATAAATCGATTGAAAAATGTCATCACATATGGCATTGAGAGGCCTGGGGGTAATATTGAACATGATAGAAAGATAGGAGGAGGTTACATGAAAAGAAAAAGGTCCTCCCCACTGTACTATGGGGAAAGTCCAGTGCTTTTCATGAAGCAAAAATCAAAATGAAATTCAGGAATATAAAGTAAAAGTTTCCAAAACCTCAGAATATTAGGCTAAAGATGTTAAAATGGTGTATTTCTAATTCCATGGGTAGAATATCCCCCCAAAGTATTTATCTTCCACAAAGTTTGGAATTCTGGAAATAAAATAAGGTGACAGTAGTAAAGGAATAGTGCAGTTAAAGTAATGGTGAGTTTTGAGGAATATGGCTTGAAAGAAAATAGTAAGAACCACAGGAGAATAAAATGCTCTCTGCATAAGGAAATCATTACTAAATGTTTATATTTATAATATAATAATTACAAATATGCAGAAAATAGCTTTGCATGGATTATAGTAAATATGTATCTTCCTATAGAAACTAAATAGTTGTGGCAATTAACTACAAGGAAAATTTATGGTAAGCAATGATTTATGGAAAAGGCTGGGCAGAATATGAAAAAAAATAATGTGTCTTTTTGTTTGATAATGTAATTCTTAACTACTTTTGACTCATTGGAACAAATACCAAAACATATTATATTCAAGATAAAAACAAGTAATATCTTTCAATATTTTGAAATTCACTGAAGCTTATTTTATGGACATGATTTATTTCGGTAAACCCATGTACACCTGAAAAGAATATAGATAGATAGATAGATAGATAGATAGATAGATAGATAGATAGACAGATAAATAGATAGTTCTTATTGGGTGTAATGCTCTATAAATGTTGATTAGGATAATTTGGTTGATGATGTTGATGTTGATGATGATGATGATGATGTTGGTTAGATCTTTACATTACAAAATTTTTGACTTACTATTTTATCATTTACTGAGAAAATGCTGTTGAATTCTGTGACTGTCGTTGTGGATTTCTCTATTTTTCCCTTAATTCTGCCAGCTTTTAGCTTAATGAATTTTGGTGCTCTGTAACCTGTTGCATATATGTTTAAGATTGTTATATGTTCATAGCAATTATTCACTTTATAATTATCTAATTTCTCCGTTTCTTGTAATGGCCTTCATCTGGAAGTCTCCTTTCTCTAACATTAACATAACCACACGAACTTTCTTATGATTACCTTGTTCATGGTCTTTATTTTTTCCATGCCCTTGAATTATAATGTATTTAGGATTCCAATCTTTGTCTAATAGAGGATGGTTTGGTCTTGCTATTTTATCCAGTCTGAAAAATGTCTTTTAATTTGGGTTCTCATCCAACTTTATGCTCAATGAAATTAGTTTGTGATTAAGTTGACCATATGGGTATCTGTTTTCTACTTTCCTCTTCTGTTTTCTGTTTCCATGTTGCTCTTTTTTTCCCACCTTTTGGGTTAAATATTTTTAGCATCCCATTTTTATTTCCTCTATGGGCCTCTTCTCTATATCTGATTATTTCAATAATTGTTGCTCTAGGGCTAACAATACAGGTCCTTGCCTAATCAGAGTCCTATTTAGAGACAGTATTGTACCTTGCCACATTTCACATCAAACACTCTACAATTCTTACTACAACATTTTCTTTCTCTCTTGACACTTTTCATTTCCCACTTGACAGATCGTAGTTCCCTCTTTACATTCCTACTTCCTGCTTCACAAGCATAATAACCATAGACCAGGAAAAATCTATGTATCTTCCCAATTTTTCTGTGAAATATTTTCAATTATTGTACTTATACCCATGTTATAAACTTCAACTTACAATGGTATCACTTTTGCATTAAATAGCAATTTGTTATTTACACAAATTTCAATAAAAGGGACACACAGATTTTTACATTTACCCACTTACTTACTAATTCCTTATTTAAAATCAAAGTTTGCATTGGGTATCCATCCTCTTGAGCCTAAGGAACATCTTCTAGCATGTCATGTAGCATGGTTCTGCTGGTGACAAATTATCTCAACTTCATTTACCTGAAAATTTCTTAATTCCACCTTCAAGTTTAAAGAACACTTTCATGATACAGAATTCTGGATAGACAGATATTGCTTTTAGCACTTACAGATTATGTCCCATTGTCTTAGAGCCTCCATTTATTTGGGTGATAAACTGAGAGTCATTCTTGTACTTTTTAAACTGTATATGTATCTTTTTCCCATAGGAGCTTTTAAATTTTTCTCCTTATCTTTTGGTTTTCAGCAGTTTGACTATGATGTCCCAGAGGTTTTTTCATTTTATTTTTAATCTGCTTCAGGTTCTATGGCCTTGTTTGGTCTGTAAATCTGTGTTTTTCATCATATTTGATATTCTTCAAATGTCACTCCTTCTCATTCTGTGACTCTGATTACAGATATTTTAGAGAGTTAGACACTGCCCCACAGATCTCCAAGGCTCTATTTATTTTTATTTAATAAATAATTTCTATTCATCTGCCTTCAAGTTCACAAACACATTTTTTTCTGCATCTCCAGTCAGGTAAAAAGCTTTTTTTTTAAAAATTTCAGTTATATTTCTTGCTGGTTCTAGAATACTCATTTGATTCATATTTATGTTTTATATTTATCTGTTTTCTCTATCTTTTTTGTTAAAATTACTTTATTTTATTGACCTTTTAAAATAAATCTGTTTAAACTTCTTAGTCTTTTGAGTTCAACATCTGAGCCATCAAGGGTATGATTTTTACTACTGGCATTTTTCCCTTATTATGAATTATATTTCTTATTTCTTTATACATATAATGATGTTAGATTAATTACTGAGGAGTTTAGGTAATGTTTTATATTTGTCCAACATTTTGTTTTGCCTTCTAGGAGAGGTGGTTTTTGGTTTTGCAGGCAGTTCAGCTGCTGTGTATAAGGATTCTAGCGCAGTGGCGTAAGGCCTGACCGGATTCCATCTGACTTCATCTTTAGAGGATCTTTGCAGAACCTGTTTGGAAATGAGTTCACACGCACAGGGCCAGGGGTCAGGACTGGACCATGTCTTTGTGGATAAGAGGATTCAGTTGACAACAAAAGCCATTTTCATATGTATATGTATATGTGTATGTACATGTATATATGTAGTCTTTCTCATTGTGTTGATATTTAAGGGTGCAATAAGGGTGCAAAAGCAAAGGTGAGGAAAACTGCTGGCACCTTAGCACTAACCACAGCAGTGGATCCAACTGTGCACGTCACCTCTACAGACCTGCATTAAAAAAATAAAAAGAAAAAAACTTTAAAAAGCCAGTTTTACTGAAGAATGCCCTTGATGTGACAGTAAAAGTTACTAAATTTATTAAATCCTGAATCCTTGATGATATGTATTTTGAACATTCTGTAAGGCAAAATAAGAAGAAAACTAAAAACTGAAGAATGATAGTTTCTTGAGAAAAGGCATTTACAAATTGAGTTGAAGCTAAACTGGTCACTTCATTTTTTCATGGAACTCCATTTTAACTTAAAGAAGAGAATGACTGACAAATTATGTTTATTCAGACTTAGATATTTTGCAGAGTGTTCTCAAAAGTGAACAAAATAAGACTGTCACGCCAAAGGAAATAACTGACAGTATTTGTTTACACCTGTATTCTTTGAGATCTTTGGAAAAAGAAAAGAAAATGAAGTCTTTGCAAGTTTTGTCCTCTATTATAAGTTTGACTTCTTCTCAATACTTACAGATTTTTCTGAAGAGATCCATAGTGATATTAAGGAATGTGAATTAAAAAAAAATGTATAATGAAATATGTCAAATGGAAAATACATAGGTAAAAGATCCATTCACTGCTGTAATCCCAGAGCACACTTTGCAACTAACCTTCAAGAAACTACCACTCAAAAAAGAATATCCAAAATTATCTGAAAAGTATAATGATACTCCTTGCTTTTCCAACCACGTATCTGCATGAGGCATATTTTCTTCATATACTTCTAACAGACAATATATAAAATAGGTTGAATAAAGAAGCATATATGAGAATTCCACTGACTTTTATGAAGCTAGACATTTAAGTCATTTGCACATATATAAAATAGCACCCTTCTCACAAATTTTTGTTTTGTTATAGAAAACAGTAACTTTAAATAAAATACATTATTTATTATTATTTTAAGAGTTGATGAAAATTTTTAAAATTTCACTTTTTAAAATGCATATATGGTAATTATCTGTGCCTCAGGCATATCTGAGGTGTTAATGATGTGTCAGGATCTCTCCAGTATAAAAGGACCAACATCCACGGGCAAAGCTCCTCCCACACTGCTCAACTTTGAGTATCGCCATTCTGCCCTGTAACCAGTATTAACTGCTTTTAGCTAAACCCTGGAGGGCCATGCCCTGCTCCTTTGCAACCTAGTCCTCAGCCAAGAATTTATGCACAATTCCCCACCCAGCTCCCTTTTCTACTCAGCTACTTCTCTGCAAACCCACCACACCCGCTCCTGCCCTTCACCCCCTACAGTCCATCTCCACGTCCTCAGCTCAAAACTCGACTCTGCTGGTTTCCCAGCTTTCTTCTCTCTCTGTATCCTGCTTAGAAAATCAAAGTGAGGCTGGGGACCCGTGAATATCTTCAAGTATTGCTGACACGTTCTGACTATTTTGCCCTGGCTCCTAAAATCGTTACCTCGTATGTTTTGACTAAGTCTTTAGTGTTTTGGGTGGGAGCAATATTCTGACAACAGTTACTACATCATGACCTCCAGCAGAAGTTGACACGTTTTTTTTCTCTTCTAAGGTTTATTCCCAATGTACAACCTTATTCTTGGCACATTGCCATATTTGGGGATCTATTATCAAGCTCATGCATGTGTGCTAACATAAATCAACATGTAAACAAAGAAACCAACAGTACATGTTTTAGTAATGAACTGATTTTTCTGGTCTATAATGATATCTACCTTTCTCTAACTACCAAGAAATAATTAAGGCTGGGTAAAGTTGTTTTTCTTTTGTCACTGTTTTTTTTTTAATTGGGGTAATAATTTGAATACAGTAAAATTCATATTTTTAAATGTCTAGCTATCTAGGTTGCAACCAATAAAACATACAGGTATGCAACCACCAGCACAACCAAGATGTAGAACCCTTTAGAACCTCCAGTTCCTTTGTGTGCTTTGGGGTGATGACCTTCCATCATTTCCAGGTCCTGAAAAATACAGATGGAGTCTGTATCCTTCTGTTTTGCCTCTTCCATAATGTTATGTAAATTGAGTCATGCAGTCAGAAGTCATTTGAATCTGGCTACTGTTTAGCTTATTGCTTTTGATATTTATCTATGTCATTGTGTGTATCAGTAGCTTGTTCTTTTTATTGCTAAGAGGTATTCTGTTGAGAGGATGGGGCAGTGTAAATTCATCCACTCAAAAGTTGAAGAACATTTGAGTCATTTCCAGTTGAAGAGATTATAGATAGAGCTATAAAAACATAAGGGTACAGGTTTTTTCATGAACCTCTGTTTTGATTTCTTTTGCATAAATATCTAGGATCAGATTGCTAAATCATATGGCAAGTATATGTTTAATTTGCTCAGAAACTGATAAAATATTTTCCAAGTTGGCTGTATCATTTTGCATTCCCAACAGCATATTTAAAAAGTTCCAGTTGCACCACATTCTTGCTATTGTTTTTTCACTACCAGATTTTCCATTTTAACCATTCAAGTATTTGTGGGGTGATGTCTCATCATGATTTTAAATAGAATTTTCATAGTGACTAATGATGCGGAACACTTTTCATATTAGCCTTTAGTATACCCTCTTTGGAGAAATGTCTACTCAGATCACTTGGCAATTTTTAGTTGGGCTACTTATATTCGTCAGTATTGAGTTCTAATGGTAATTAATATATTCTGATACAACCCCTTTTCCGTGTATATGATTTACAAATATTTTCTCCAGTCTATCATTTGTTTTTTCAGGATTCTGTCCATGGCACACAAGCAATGTCTTATTTCTTTGGTGCATGTTATTTGGGAGAGCACTTACTGCAACTTCTCCAGCTATAACAATATTTTCATGATCATGAAATGGGATCCTGGGTCCAAAACTGTTTTCTTTGCTTCCAAGTGGTTTGCCAACTGGCAAAAACAAATGCTGCTGTACAATAGATTGGCTTAACAACAAGAATCTATTGGCTCCCAGTTTTAGAAGCTAGAAGACTTCCTCCCAGGGTCAATATCTTCTGGCCAACATGGCAAGGCACATGGCATCCTCTTCTCCTTTCTCCTCTGGGTTCCATTGAATTCCAATTTCTGGGTGCTACATGTGGGATTTTATCTCTGTCTGATTTATACTCTGCTTATAAAGGATGCCAGTAATCTGGATTAAAGCCCAACCCGATTCAATTGTTGGGCCACATATTACTGCAGTATCATCTTGAAGAGGTCTTATTTACAATAGTTCTAAACCCACCAGAAAGCACACCAAGACCAAGTACATGTCCCAACTGGGGTACGCAATCCAATCCTCTATAAGGGATTTTTTTTTTTAAATATGATTTACATATTCCAAATCTGAGTGTATCATCATCTGTGCCTTGTTAGTAACATGATCTTCCCAGTGGCTTAAGTAATTTCTTCAACTGGGAAGAAGGCTCTGGGACAGGTTTTATGCCTTTCGGGAGTGGCTGATAGGTTCTTCCAGAGGTTTTTCTGTCTCTCTGCTGCTGCTGAATTTCCTGAGTGCATTCCCATTAATACGGAGAAGATCTGATGAGTGTGTACCCACTCCTCTCTTGTCTGCAGTTTCCAGAAGGTCCTAAACTCTCATACTATCCTATCCTACATTTAATCTTAGAAAATTTGTTAAACTTTTTAGGTAATTAGAAATAAATTTAATGGAAGACTTGTAAAACCTAAAGACACTTTGCTAATAGGAAGTAAAGGACTTAACTAAACAAAGAGATATATTATGTCATGGATTGCAAGACTTGCTCCCATTAAAATGTCATTTATCTTTAATTGGTACCATAGTTCAATACAATTCTTATAAACTCCTAGCAGAATTATCATAAAATCTGACAAAGTGATTCTACACTTCTTTGGAATTGCTAAGTATATAAAATAGTTGAAAAATTTTTAAATAGATAGCAAAGTTGGAGAATTTACACTACAAAATTTCAAAACTAATTATAAAGCTATACAAACCAAGACAATTAAACAGAAGCCTAGAAACAAACCCAATCATATATGGTTCCATGGTTTTCAAAAAATTGCCCATGCATTTCACGGGAAATAGAATATTTCAATACATGGTGAGAAAAAGATGAATTCTGCATGGGGTAACTGAACCTCTACAGCACAGAAAAAGCCAACTGGAGACGGCACGTAGACCTAAATGTAAAAGTTAAAACTATAAAACATGTAGAGGAAAGTGTATTAGAATATTTTAAAGACCTTGAAATAGCAAAGTTTCCTAAGCAAGACACAGAAGTCAGGAATTTTTTTAAAAAGTGGAATTTTATGAAAAGCTAAACTTCTGCTCATTAAGACAGTACAACATAGGACATGAACCCAGAATATATAAAGGACTTCTTCAGATCAATAATTAACATACCAATGACCGAATTAATTTTTTTTAAAGAGCTGGAGATTTGAACGGGTATTTCAGAAATCAAGATATAAATGTGGCCATTTGCATGTGAAAATATGCTCAAGGGCATTGCTCATCAGGAACATGCAAATTAAAATTGCAAAGAATTTACTGTGCATCCATCAGAAGGGCTAAAACTGCAAATGTTGGAGACAATGAAAAGCAACTGGAACTCTTAGACATTGATCGTACAAATGTAAAATGGTTTATCATCTGTAGATTGCATTATGTACCCCAATTTAGACACATTCTGTACCTTAATCCTTATTCCTATGGGGATGAGCCTATTATATATAGGATCTTTTGGAGCATGTTAATTTTAGTTAAGGTGTGACCCAACTGAATGAAGATGAGTCTTAATCCAGATCATTGGAGTCCTTTATGGGCAGAAGAAATTCAGAGACAGAGAGAAAGCCCCAGGGAGGAGCCAGAAGCCAGAAGTCAGTGGAACCGGAAGTGACATCATCAAGTGACCAGCATCAGAGTGTTAGACTTTGGACGTCTAACATTTGATGCCTAGATCTTGGACATCTAGTCTCAACACTGTGAGCCCATAAATTCCAGTTGTTTAAACCAACCCATTGCATGGTATTTGTCATAGCAGCCTGGTAAACTAGCAGACACGGTCTTTAGAAAATTGCTGTACAGAGACCAATAATGTTATATATGGGCTTCCCCCGAATTCTACTCCTTCTACTCCTGAACATTATAAATGTAGAAATTATTTCCAAAATGGTTGTATAGAAATAATCACAGAATCTATTTTCATAATAGCTAAAACCCAAGAAAAATAGTTTATAGATAAATATTTTTATCTATTAATAAGATGCAATACTACCTACCAATAAAAAAATCTTGAACTGGAGATATCCAAAGCCATATTGATAAATTTCAAAGAACATAATGTTTAGTTATTTAAAGCAAAGCAAACCAAAACCCTCTGAAAGGTTTGTTGACTTGGAAGGAGCTTAAGGCAATGTCCTGGGATGATGAAAATATCCTACATTGTTATCTTTGTGGTGACATATAGAAGTCTACACACATAAAAATGAACAGAGCTGTCCCTCAATTTTTTTTTCATTTATTTCTATAGGAAATATATCTGAATGAGAAAAGAAATTGAAATATAATGCTACAAACAAACAAACAAATGATGATGACTTCCATTTCCTGGACCATCATAAGCCAAATATTAAACATGAATTAGACATATTCAGGAATTAATTGAGTAAAAATTAGAACCTAGAGAGATAACTCTAGTGAACTTGAACATCAACTTTTTGAGGGTAGTAGGGTTCCAAGAATGAAACACAAAGAGTGAGTTTCAACCATGGTGAGGAGTCTAATAAGAGAAGTGAGGAAAATTCATTTTCTAGGCTGTACATTAGAAATTCTAGGAAAAACATCTATACATAGAGAGAGAGTGTATAAGTTTCAAACATAATTACTCAATTCAATGGAAGTGCACAAAAAGAGAGTAAAATGAAAGAAATACTCAAGTAAAAAGCTTAAAATGAAATTGTAGATACAAATCCAAATAAATACAGTATTGTACACAAAAGAATCTTGTAGTCTAAATATACCAGCTAAATATGTATCTTAGATTTGAAAATCCAGTCACGATGGAATTACCAGATTTACCATCCCACATGAAGCAAATAAAAAAAAATTGTTTTTTACTCTGTGTTTGAAAAGTTGTCAAACAATTTGAACTTTCATACACTTCTGGTGGGATTATAAAATGGCACAATCACTTTAGAAACAAAAAATTTCAGTTTCTTAAGAATTTAAATATACACCTACCACATGATCCAGTACTCTTCCCCCTCACTCTTTGTGTTTAGAAAACAAAAAAACAAAACACTTGGGAAAAAAAGCACACACACTGTTAAACATCAATGGATAGCAAACTGCGGTACATTCTTATAATGAAATACTACTCATCAATAAAAAGGAATTAAATATTGCAACAGGAAAAAAGTATGATGAATATTAAAATAATTATTTAAAACGAACAAAAAGAAACCACACAAAGAGAACATACTGTATGATTAATTATGTAAAATTACACAAATGCAAACTAACACACAGGTCTCTGGTTGATTAGAGATGAAATGGTTTGGGGTAAGAGTCAAGACAGGGATTACAGAGGAGAACAAGCAAACCTCGGGGTGCAATGTATGTGCTTATTATCTAGACTGTGGCACTGCTTTTGCAGGTGAATAAATAAGTACAAATTTACCAACCTGTATGCTTTCAACATGTAAATTTTCTGTATGACAATTATATCTGTTCTAGTTTGCTAATGCTGCAGAATGCAAAACACCAGAGATGGATAGGCTTCCATAAAACGGGGGTTTATTTCACCACACAGTTACAGTCTCAAGGCCACAAAACGTCCAAAGTAACACATCAGCAATCGGGTACCTTCACCGGAGGATGACCAATGGCATCCGGAAAACCTCTGTTAGCTGGGAAGGCAGCTGGCGTCTGCTCCAGAGCTCTGGAATCAAAACAGCTTTCTCCCAGGACACTCCTCTTCAAAACATCACTCACAGCTGCACTCCGTTCCCTCTCTTTGAGTCAGCTCATTTATATGGCTCCACTGATCAAGGCCCACCCTGAATGGGCGGGGCCACGCCTCCATGGGAACATCTCATCAGAATCATTACCCACAGCTGGGTGGGGCACATTCCAAGCAAATCTAACCAGCACCAAAACTTCTGCCCCACACAAGACCACAAAGATAATGGCATTTGGGGGACACAATACTTTCAAACCGGCACAATATCTCTACGAAGAAAAAGAGAATGGAAGGAGAGAAACTTTGAGAAAAATCAGTTAAGAGCTATGCTTACAATGGGAAAAAGAAAATTCATTTAATAGTTGGAGGCAAAATGAATTCAAGGCAGTTGTTTTGGCTGATGTTAAGATGCGAGCACAATAACAATGTTCAAGTAGATATTGTTACAAAGAAAACTCCATACCTATAAGATTTACTGGCATCCTCTATGAGAGGATAAAAGGAAGATACACTTTGAAGAGAGCTCAGAGCCAAATATTACAACATGAATTACACATATTCACAGACATTGTGGAGACAGCCATTGAAACCAGAACCAGAAGAGAAGCTAAAAGATGAAATCCAGAGTTCGCCCCAGGGGAGCTAAGAGAGGATGCCCAGATGCTTAGAGAGAAACGCCCTGGGAGAAAGAAACAAGGACACACAGGAGCTGAGAGGAGCAAAGACAGAAGCCTAGAGACATTTTGGAGAAAGGAACGGAAATGAGAAGCTAACCCCAAGAAAGGCCCAGCAGACTCCTGCCATGTGCTTTCCTGTGTGACAGAGGAACCCCAAGGTGCCACTGGCCTTTCTTCAGAGAAGGTATCATCCTATTGATGCCTTAATTGGGACATTTTCAAGGCCTTAGAACTGTAAATTTGTGAACTAGTAAACCCCCATTGTAAAAGCCAATCCATTTCTGGTATTTTGCATTCTGGCAGCTTTAACAAACCAGAACACAAACTAAGAAATTGATTGTTAAAACAGAACAGAAAACAAAACAACAACAAAAAGGAGAGATAAATTTCAAAGGAATATAATTGGATTCATTGTTTCCACAACATAACCATCACAATTCCCAGCATACAGTCAAAATTACTTGATAATGAAACAGTTATCATTAGGAAATAATTCCTCTGCAAATTATATTTATGTTACATATATTTAATGAAAATCACAACAGCTTTTGCGAGAAATTTTACATGGTGATCTAAAATTAAATAGAAATGAGAAGGTCCACATTAGCCAAGATCTGCTTGGGAAAGAAAAAGAAGGTAAGAGGATATTCTTTACCAAATTTAAAGACATTATGAAACTAGTAATTAAGATATTTTGGTATTGGTGCAAGGATCCTTGAATAGACCAAGGGGGAAAATTCAAGAGCACAAACACTTCATATATGATAGAAGGGGTAAAGGGATATTGGGGGAAGGACAGACTTTAATAAATGATGCTAGAGAAATGGATAATCAGATAGGAAAAAATGAAATTGGAAAACTTTAAACAACATATAAAAAATGAGAATGTTTAATTCCTAAATATAGAAGCAAAACCTATAAAGATTTTAGAAAGAATACTGTAAAATATATTACCTTTGGGAAGGAAAATATTTTGTTAAGATATAAAAATCAGTAAGTATAAACATAGAAACTGTAAGCCAGTTTGAAAATTTCAGAGTGAATCATGACTTTTCTAACTGCTATTGTAGTTTAGGGGTTTTATATTTTGTGTAGGAATATATGGTTACAAGTGTGCATACATGTGAAAATACAAGGATGTCACCTAAACTCTGCTATTTTCAGAAATAAGGTAACTAGAAAGAGTTTGGAGTGACAAAGGAACTTATGTAAAGTTAGTATAGTTGTTATAATAACAATTTATTATAAATTAAAATATATCGATTCCATTTATAATAGCAATAGTTGAAAAATCAACATTCTGAGAATAAATATGTCTATTAAGTAAAATAGTCTTACATTTATCTAAATCTCTGTAAATCCCAATACAGCTTAAAAAGATTTAAACAAAAATAAAACATCAAAAATTCAAAGCCATCCTTAAATTAGTAGTGTTTAGGTACTAAATAGGTGATAAAAGGAAAAAAAAAACTTTTCATGTTGAGTGACTGAATCATTTTTTTTCAGTACTTTTTCTCATGAAACATGATTGTGAATATCTACATAATTATGTTAGCTTTCCGTGGTATGAACTCATTGTCTGAGAAAATGTAACATTGTAGAAGTTACTAGATAAGTATTTAAAGTGTCAGAACATAAGTGCTAACATACATTTCTATTGTAATTGGTTTCAGTTACATTTCTCATCTAAAATGAATTATAAATAAACTTTCCATGCAGATGAATGAATTTTTTTTTGCAATAGACCTGTGGCAAAACAGTGGATTTGATCCAAAGCATGAGCAATAGTGATTCAAATACATTGCTTTATAGGACAAATTATTGATGTGGAAAAAATAATAGTTACAGACAGGGAATTTGTTTTGGTTGGTTAGGAAGAGAAAATACCATTGCGGGTTAGCTGAGGTCAATAAAATGCTATATTCCCTGGAAAAAATGCAAAGGATAGGGCAAGAAAATTTAAGTTTGACAAGTTCAGGAAAACCAATTTGAGTCACTTATTCCAAAGTTAGTAAAAGCCATATACAATGAGTGAGTTTGAATAAAGTAGATTCTTATGTGTTTGTGAGAGTATGAAGTTGCCATGTCTATAAATGCAAAACTCCTTGGAATGAGCTCTGGGATTCTGTGGTAAAAAGCGATGAGAGCTGTTCATTTTAAATGATGCCAACATCTCTTTATTTAATTAAATAGCTAGCATGTTCACACCTTTTAAAAGTCTATTATCTTGTATTTTGATATATGACAAGCTTTCTCCTTCACTGACATGTAAATGATAGCAAACTATTAAAGTACAATTTAAAGTCAGAAACAATTTATATGGTAATTCAGGATTTCCTAATACCCTAAAGAAAATTATAGCATGTGTCCTATTACACATTAGCAATCGTTACTTTACAACTAATTTAGGAAGGATCTCAAAAGTGCAACTGTGCTCTTTGGGAGCTGGCTAAACGAGACGCATGGCAGGGTTTTAGGAGCACCATAAAGAAAACGTGTTTCATTCGCCTAAACAATCTTTAATGTACTCTTGACAGAACCCAGATTGTTTGCAGTCATGACTTAACTTTTATTTGCAAGGATGTTTTATTCCATTCTGTTAGTGCTTCATCTTTTTGGTTTATTTTTCCCTAGCCTCCTCTCTCTCTCTCTCTCTCTCTCTCTCTCTCTCTCATTCTCTCTCTCTCTCTCTCTGTATTTCTTCCACACGTCTAACTTTATCTTGCCTTTTCACCTTGTAAAGTCTCATCTAATTTTTCTCCGCTTCTTTCTTCATTTTGGAATCCGTACAATGTTATCCATAGCAATAGTAAAAAATAGAAAAAGAAAAATTGTTGCCTGTAGTTCTGATTAATACACATACACACAAGCAGTATTTTTAAAAACTACAAGAAAGACAAACATTCTTTAAAGACAACATCCTTCTCAATCCTTTTTATTGCTCAGAAACAAGATTATGTGACGATGACACAAGCATGACTGCTGATAAAGAAAGGGAAAGAGAGAAATAGAGCAACTGACTGTGCGTTTTTCAGTTTTCTTAAGTGGAAATGATGTACATTAGCAACCACTTTCTATAATCAATAGTAACCCTCTTCACTACATAGCATAACAAGTAGTTTAATGATTGGTGACTCTTGAAAAAGATAAAGGATAAACATAGTAATAAAGACAGAAGTAGGTTTCCTGCTCAGACAACTTCAGAAACATCATTTGGATATCACATGAGTTTAGCAAATAATAATTCTGAAGCCTGTAAACTATTGATTAGTATTTACCCCCTGGATAAATCACATTAATATGTATTTTTGGAGGCAATATTTGAATTGAGCAAACATACATACAAAGAGTTCACAGACAATTGTTTCATGATCAGTCTCTAACATATATTTTGATGTTCATCTGTGATTAACCACATTGAAGTGCTGAAAAATATTGTACTTCTTAGCAAGTATATTCATTGGAATACGCTGATTATGCATATGTAGTATGAACAGCAGCTTTTGTCACAGATATTAACATTTTTATTCTAACGCTCAATCATAATTCTACGAACATATGTTGTTTTATGAAAAATTGTTTCTACAATTAATTTTTTTGCGTGAATGATGTTTCAAACATTCTCGTACATGTGCGTTGGGGCACATGTTCACACATTTCAGAGTGCATAAGTGGAAGATTGAAATAGTTGCGTCACTGGGTATGAAAATGTTTATCTTCTCACCCACCACCACTGGCACTGCTTCTCCCTGCGTTGATTTCTTGCTTCAGAAAGTTTTGTGTGCTCTGACAAAGATGGTCTCCTAAGCTAGCAATCCCACTGGGAAAAAAGAGAACCCCATTTTTTGTCACTCACCAGGAAAGCCTGTGATTGCCCAAATATGGGTTGTGTGCTCTTGGCTGTAGTTCTGGACACATGATGGATGATTACCAGAAACGAAAGGAGACTTGTTGCAAAGAGAAGGGAACAGAAATGAATTTGAAGAGAAACATTTTAGCAAACCCTATTCAGCATAAATGAGTCAATAAGCAGACGCTGAGTGAATACTATGTGTTGGGTAATGAACATGGCAGTTCTTGAGGGTACATTAATTAAAACATATGCATACACCCCCTGAAAATACTGAGATTTCAAGATGCCAGAATAAGTGGTTTAATAGAATGAAAAAAATTTACTAGATGTATATAATGGCTATCCTGCAGAGCATCAAAGCATTTTGGAGGAAGTGGGGCATGATATGCAGCATAGATAAAAATTGGCCAAGTAAAGGGGAGGGTGAAGTAGAGTAATAATCATTCATAGAACAAATAAATATTGAATGCCAACCTCAGAACTGGGTACTTAGAATCCACCGAAAACAGCCTGAAGTCCCTGCCCTCTAGAGATTGCATGTGAGTGGGGGGAGAGAAACAATACAAATAATAAATAAATACAATATTTGTAGTAATAGAGGCTGATGAATGCTGGCAAAAGAGGCCAACAGAGAATGTGGGCCAGCCAGAGGCATCAGGAGTGCTAAGGGGAGGTGTGAAATGCAAATTTAAAGAGAGCAGTAAGGGAATACTTCCTGGAGAAGGTGAAATATTTCAGTGGGTGCATTCCATGAGAATTCCATGATGATGAAACAGCCATTGCAAAAGCTCTAGGGTGGGGGTCGTGCCAAGGAATGGCAAGAAGATCAGTTTAGCCAGAGAGTGAACCCGGGGACAAGAGGAAAGAGACAAACTGAGAGAGGCAAGAAGGGTGCAGACCACAGGGGACCCTGAAGGCCATTTTAAGGAGGTTGAATTTAAACCCACATAACTTATGGAGATATAATTACAGTAACATTGCATTCACCCAAATAAGTGTACAGCTTAGTAGTTTTTGTCTTCAGTGTTGTTCAAACATTGCCACAATCAATTTTAGTACATTTTTATCACTCAAAAAAAGAATAAAAAAGAAACCTCATACCCTTTAGCAGTCACTCCCCATCCTGTCTCCCTCCAATTCCTGGCAACCACTAACCTACCTTTTGTCATTATGGATTTCCCATTCTGGACATTTCATTTAAATGAATTCACACAATATATAGCCTTTGTGCCTGGCTCCCTTCATCTAGCATAATTCTTTCAAGGTTCATCCATGTGGTAGGTTTCATCAGTACTTCAATCTTTTTATGGTTGAATAGTATTTCATTGCATAGATATACCAGATATTTTTTTTATCCATTCTTACGGTCATTGGGCTGTTTCCACTTTTTGGCTCTTAGGGAGAATGCTGCTATGAACACGAGTGTATCAGTTTTTCTGTGGACATACGTAGTTTCATTTCTCCTGGGTAAACCCATCAGGATGAATTACTGGGTCGTGTGGTAATTTTATATCTAAATTTTTGAAGAACTTCTTGGGTTGCTTTTCAGAGCAGCTGCACCATTTTCCAATCTCACCAGCAGTGCCAGCGTGTTCCCATCTCTCCACGTCCATGCCAACAGTTGCTATTACCTGTGTCTGTCACATAGCCATACTGGTTGGCTCGAAGTGATATTTCTTTCTGATTTTGATTTGCATTCCACCTACGGCTAATGGTTGAGTTTCTTTTTTATGTGCTTATGGGAAAAGACAATCAAGGCCTCATTACTCTTGGCCTAGTGTACCTGGGTACCTGCTTTATGAGTGGCAACTGGGTGGAGGAAGAGAGCTCCCATCTGTTGGCCACCTTCCCCAGGAATTTAGTGTCTGCGAATCAGATCCAGGAGCCTTCCCTTCCTGGTGAGACACTGTGCACCTCGACTGCAGCGGAGGGGAGAGGTGGCCCGATTTCTTGGCCACATATGCCCACAGTGGAACTTCCTTCATCCTGAGCTGGAGAGGGAGGGAGGGTTCGAGGGCCACAGGCTCTTGCTCTGCCTACCAAGGTTTGGTAGATTTTCTTGAATAAATGTTTATTCCTTTGCTGTATGCCCTGAGGACATTTCTAGAGCATTGAATGATTGGTTTTCTGGTTTTTATGTGTTGGGTTTTAATGATTTTCACCAGGTAAGGATGTTTCACTGGGGAACAGTCTGGGGAGCTCCTCGCCTTTCCATACTGGAAGTGGAACCTCCAGGATTTGGCTTTTATGTGAAGTGTGTTGGGTAAACCTAGGGGTTTTGAAGACAGAATTGACCTGATCTCATGTACATTTTAAAAGGCCCATTCTATTTGTTGCACTGAGGATACACAGTAAAAGCAGCAGCAGATGCAGGAATATGCTGGATGCTCTTCAGGTGTATGGAGAAGAATATGGATTAGGCAGGTACAGAGGAGGCAGGTGGAATGGGCACTATTGGTTTATCGTGTGTGAGAGCTGCCGAGAAGGAGGTGCCTGTGGAACTCTTGGCGACTGGGGGATGGTGGTATCACTGGCTGAGAGAAGGGAACACAATTAGAAGGGCGTCTATAGGGTTGAGGGAGAGGATGACGTTAGTTTTAGCGTACCTGGCGGTCACCTAATTGCTGACTTTTAACTGGCTGCCACTTGATGCTGGGATCAGGGATACACCTCAAGAAAGTGGTCTGGGGTGGAGATGTGGATGTAAGAAAGGTAGAGAGTGTTAGGTCTTGGGTAGAAGCCTGAGGAACCTCAACATGAGGGTAATGGTTCAGAAATGAGAGTCAGTTCATAATATATGGTAGTGACTAGAGACCTAGAGGAAACGCAGGGAAATATGGAGTCATTATTGTGCAGGAAGGAGAAGGAGGCAGGAAAGACAGGGCTATTTACAGGGGGACCTCGTTTTACACAAACTCAACACATGCAAATTCAGATATGTGATTGGCAATCAAAAAAATATATAAAGACAGGGAAGAGAATTAAGATTTTTAAAAATTATTTCTATGGTTAATTTTGCTTATTTATTGTTACCAGAGTGTTTATTTGCCTTATTTATTAAAAAAAGTGTGATAGATATGTTCAATAAGAATTATTAAATAATAGGGCTCACTATTATGCACAATTTTCAACTTACACAAAGAGTTTTGTAATGCACTGGTCACATAAAACAAGATCCTACTGTGTTTATTTACTCTGAGTCAGGAAAGGAAAGAGAAGGGAAATAAATGAAATACTTATGTAAAATATAAAGCGTAGAAAAAAATTAGCTGAGTATTTCTATAATTCATGACTCTAATGGATTTTCTAAAAATGGTGCAAAAGTCTGATATTTTATAAGGAAAAAGAAATGAATGAAATTGCTTCTTTTTTTCATGTAAAAGCTAATAAAGCTCTGGAAATAATACCTAGAACAAATGTAATACATAAATAGATAAAATCTAGTAGCTCAATATGTGATGAACACCTATAAAATAATATAAAGTCACTCAAAATGAAAATGAAAAATGGACAGATTTTGAACAGTACTTTGTAAAGGAAGAAAAGCTAATTGCTGATAAGTGAAGAAATGTTTAACTTGTCTGATTTTCAACCAAATGCAAACCAAACATCAAAGGTTAAAAGAGAAGAGAAACACTTGTAACAATTAAAATGGTATGAGGACACGTTACTTTTGGAGGGATTTAGCAATGTGCAAAATAGAAACTTTCTGGAACCTTTTCAAGATCTGTGAATTTACTTTGTAGTATAATATAGAATTCTGATAAGCATCTATGTAAATGAATTTTCAACAAATATTATGCATTGCTTGGTTCTTAGGTTAATTTTTAACTTTACCCATATTCATTCATGTTTACTGCATTAAAATAAGGTGTTAAAGGAACCATAAGATCCTGAACACTCCAAAATCTTTCCCTTACACCGGATTCCCAGGGAGATGTATATATGGTTATATAGACAATGATGATGATGATGATGATAATGATAGAATGACAGATGATAGATGGATATAAAGTGTCTACAAACATTATGCACTTTTGTATTGTTTTTTTACATAAATAATGCTATAAATATTTTTATCATTTTTACTCAACTTTATATCTTTGAGATTGCAAATAGATACATACAAACCTAAGTAACCTTGTAAACTTCAGCTGAAGTATGAATAAGCTGCTTTATAATCACATCTTCAATACAATCAGATGTCACATTTCTCTCCAAAGTAGTTGTGCCAATTTACATTTGATGAACATGCTGTTTTTAGACTTAGGTTGCTTGCCAATCAGATGTGACTGGCATGTTCCTGATTATCACTAATGAGACATATCTTTTCATGTTCAGCCTCTTTCTTTGATATAGTTCCTGTTTATAGCTATTACCAATTTTTCTATAGAGTGTGTTCTTTATCATTTGAAGTTCTTTATTTATTCATGATGACAGTCTTTTTTTCAAGTAAAAGGGTTATAAATACTACTTTTTGACTAATGGTTTCAATTTGCTTAACCTATCTTTTATCAAAACTACTTTTTCTTATGTTGACAAAAAATTATCAATGGTTTCCTTTATTTTTGCTTAAACATGATGGCATAAACAATAATAATCATGAGTTTAAAAACAGTATTGACATACCTTGATTTAGATAAGTGTTTATTGATATAAATATGTTTATAATATATTGTAAAATTTTTAAAGCATACTTTTTTGTTTATATTTCTGTATTTATCCATACCTATATTCATCCACCTTTCCTATAGATTTAAACTAAATTCTGGCTAATTCCTATTGGGATGGTAATGGTGTGGGTAATGATTATTACCATTCCCATTTATAGTATCCTTGCTTTCCCAGAATGCATTTTTTTAACTTAAAGATTTGTGCTCTATTAAAATACAAATGTACCCATGAGTGAGAAGGCAATAGTGAGAGCCTTTTAAGAGTCCTCATGTCATCATTTAGTAGTGTGACATCACCGTAAGGAACTAGGTGCAGAATGGACTTGGTCATATCCACACTGGGAGACTAAAAAAATGAGATATTAACAATTTTATCTGATTCCATCACCTCTCTCCTTCAAGAAGGGTCAGCATGTAAGCCTGACTGGCAGACAGATAAACCCATGGTTGTCTGCTGCTCTCATCAAAATAACATTCAAAGGGAAACTTCAAAAATCTTCTATATACCCACAATGCTATAGTGTGCATGAAAGCACAATGAGTCCACAAAACCTACAGTTTTACTAGGGACACACAGCAATGAAACATGAAACGATCATAAGGGTGCACTTAGATGTAAAAACTTCTTTACCACGGACGCCTTCTTCCAAGAGAAAATAAGGGCCATAAACTATAAGAACTGAGAGAGAACAGAATGGATTTGAGAACCCTAAAATGCTTATACTTGTTTGCAGTTACGATTCTTTCTTCATTTCTCATGCTTACGTGAATTCATATCATCAAACAATATCTCCTAGGGTATTTTACTGACATCCTTTTTTTGTGTGTGGTTTACCCAAAGGTACCGTGTTGAAGGAGATTGTGCTTCAGAGTTTGTAATACCTAAACCCCTCTCTTCAGTTGTTTTAAATGTCAGTTGATTTCAGCATGGAGAAAGAGTTCAATTAAAAAAAACAAAAACTGTTAACAAGACAACCACATACCTGTGCTTTTGTTTTCTTTTAGGTATGAATAACATTTAGTCATGAATTCTTTAAAAGTAATGAAATAAATGCACATCCCTCCAAACTTTTTGCTCATACAAGCATCAATTAACATATATGAATATATTTACAATTATATAAAAATATATTTACATATATTTTTATATGCATATACTAGTATATGAAACAGCAAGCTTCATTATTAATATATGTTATGGACATTTTCTGAATAACATACTTTTTTTCTTAATATAACAGGCAATCTTCCAAGGCCCAAATCCTAGAGTATATGAAGGTAAACAACTGAAAATTATCTTAGTCCTCTCATGGTTCCTCAAAAATCTCCTAATCCAACACCTTCTTCTTCCAGCAACTGCATATATTAGGTGAACTAGCACTAACTCTTTGAAATTAGAAAGGCAGAGAAAATACACATGATAAATAATGTCAGTGGTTCTCTCAAGAGACCCAACCACAATTGTCAAAGAGATGAAGGTGAACACTTCAATCTAAACTTTACTTCTTTCTACATTTATTTTCTTGATGTTTCCTTCTTTTTTCTATTCTTGTGGAAATGTATAGAAACTGACCACTTTTCTTTGCAAAGTTAGTTTCCAAAATGCCTATTTTTTACTGCAATTTTAGAATCTTGATTATCCTCCAAAAATGTGTATGATGGCAGCCTAAATGGTATGCAGCAAGAGTAAAATGTTTAGTTACTTCACAGCAAATGAGAAGTACTTAAACATCCTCTAACCTCTAGTCTGGTTTGCTTGAATGTCATACTTTGTTTTATACCTTGTGACACTACATGTCTAGGTATAATGTATATGAATTCAATCAACCCAGATCCACTTACATAGTTTTCTTTGCTGAAGAAGGTAAATATTGAAAGTAATAAGCAAATCTGATATAATATGCTGAAGAATATATTTTTTCAAATATTATTTGAGAATAAAAATAAAGAAAACCTATGTGAAATGTTAAGAAAATGCCTGAAGACCATTCAATATAAAATGTTTATATTGAGTGTTCAAATTACCCATTCCTATGTCACAGAGAAATGGTTTTATTAAAACCTACCATAGGCCACTTTATTTTCGCCTTTCTAGGGCTTTGTATTCAATATGAATAACAAAATCATTACTTGTAAATTTTATCACATATTCAGTATTCCTAAATTCTACTGCAGTCTAATTAAAATTAACAAAGGGGAAAAAAGTAGCTAAATGAATCCAGTTAAATGGATCATTTCAATGTCCATGGGTGGGGGGAAGAGAGCTAATTGAGGAATATTCAAATGAATTTTTTTTCAAACCTAAGTCACTTGGTATTGAAACCTACCCCGTATCGGGGGTGGTGAATTTTGCCGGTTAATGATGTATTAGAGGCAACCATTTTTACTAAATAACATCAAATTTGTATTTGTGAAATTAAGGTTTCTATTGCTGGATGGATCCCATGAATATTAGTGGAGCCCTTTGATTTAAGTTATTCCACATTAACAAAAACCATTCTGAGAGGGAAAACTAGAGAGATTTTATCTCATTGGGCTGTCATAGGGACATACAGGAGGTCAATCTTCTTATACATGTTTACCTTTTTGACTGATATTAATACAAGACTTAAAAGTTCATATTTGCTACTGAATATCAGCCTCCTTCCAACATAGCACCATAAACACCCACATGACATTACAAAAACAAGGATGAGGGGAGGATTATAGAAAGGATAGAACCAGGGAAAATGGAGATGAGAACCTTATACAGCACCCCTTGCTTTTTCACCATGTTCTGCTTGACATCCTAGACTATTCTTAAGCAAGGTGGCATTTTGAGACATTGTTATTTGGGTACCTCATCTAGGGTCAAGAGGTAAAGAAAATAATTTGTGTTAAGTATAAAATTTTCATTTAAAAATTGGTGAAATCTTAAAAATATTAAGACCCAAAGTGTGGAGGCCACTGTTTGAGGAACTTCTCTAATCACCGTAGTTTTCCTCCCCTCCCAGGTGGTCGGAGCCCTCTGTCCAGCTCTGGTCAAATGCTGTGACTGGGTGGGTTGTAGTTTGGGTTACAGGAATCCTACCAAGTTTTCTCCTCCTGTCAAGAACACCAAGGGGGCTTTCTGTACCAAATAGTCCCATTACAGGATGATGAAATCAGTGTCGTATGCGGTTCATGAATACCTATATGGAGAGGGGCCCCATTGAAACCGTAATGGACATGTAGGGTGAATCAGCGACTGACCTGGGCCGTGCTAACCCACTGGAATGACAATTGTCTTTCTTTTCTAATGCAGGAAAACCCAGCCTTTTCCAACCAATACAGCCATTACTATTGATGGGTCTATTCAATAGCTAAAGGGATGTAATTCCCTTAGTGTTTGCAAAGCCACGTATTTTATGGTGAAGTAGGGAGCTGTGAGAGAATTTCTAAGATGGTCGCCAGGATTTGCAACCCCTTCTCTATATACAGTATATAATCCTCCTTATTTTAATAGGTTTTGTTATATGACAAAGCGGAAGAGATTTTTCAGATGTACTTAGTGCCCCAAATCTGTTGATTTTGAGTTAATCAAGAGGGAATGTGTCTCGGGCAGGCCTGACTTAATCAGGTGAAGCTGTTAAAAGAGGAACTGAACATTCCTGAGGACAGAGACTCTCTTTCCTGTTGGTCTTGAAGAAGTAATCAATCATGTAGAAGAAGCAATCAGTCATGTAGAAGAAGCAATCAGTCTTAATCATAGAACTGCAAAGACCTGACATTTCCCAACAATCCAAATGAGCTTGGAAGAGGACTCTGAGCTCCCCGTGAAAATGAAGACTGACCAAAACATTTTCCTTATTCACCCCGGACAGACACTCAGAATAAGCTGAGCCCAGACTCCTGACCCACAGCAAACGTGAGATAATATATGGGAGTTCTTTTAAGCCTGTAAGTTTGTGGCCATTTGTTGGGCGGCACTAGAGAAGTAATACAGGGACCTTAAAATTCTCATCATTCTATGGGCCTCCTTCCTTATGAGTATTATATTAAAGAACATACTTAAAACTTGTTACTGCAGTGTCTAAAATTTACTAGATATTCAAAATAAATTCAACAAAATTTCTCCATAAATTCCCCCTGAACATATGTTCCAAGTCATTCATTTGAGCTTATATTTATATGTAAGCCAATCATATTATACATGCATATTTGCCAGCATATTTGTTTATATATGTTGTATAGACACCGATGTTCTTCATAGAATAGCTGATCTCTTAGAATTTAGATGAAATGACTAATGTTTCATTATAGGAATTAAATGGATTAGTATCATGTTTATATGTTGAAACTGGAAAAACTGTAGAGGACATCAAAACAGGCTGTTTAAGAGGTCCAAACAAAGCCTGAATCAGCCATGCTAATTTTGTTATAGGCCTATTTGCATCCCCTTATTTAGACTAATGTTTAAAATCATATACACTTAGATATTTTTCACATTTTTATCTAGGCTTTGATTTTCATATAATTCATTTTGATAGTGTTTCTTATGGTTGAAATGGTTATTATTGTGTATTGTAATTTTTTAAGGGCTAACACACACAAGCTAATCCTTAAATTTCAAATCATGTAGCCTTAATTAACAGTGCATTGGGGATGACTTGAAAATTAAATGCAATGAATTGTATAATATGTTAACTTAGGAATAAGCAAAGCAAATATTTGAGCAATTTGCAATTTTAGTATGACACACCCTCTATTAAATTGCAATTTCTCACTTGCTGATACTCCATAGGACACTACACAATCTCTTCAAAGATGATTTCCCTGCAATATTTTAAGCTGCATGACATAATTACTTTGCAACATCCAAGTTAAGAAAATATTTTGAGAGATAAGAATTATGCTGTAACTTTAAATAACTCATACAGTTTTGTAGAATCACCATACATAAATCATTTTAAAAAGGAAAAGCTATTTTTCTAGTAAAATATATTCAATCATTCCTAATTTAGCCTGAAATTCATCTCATTCATTACAATACAATGCAATGGTTTGTTTCCTTAATTTTACTTTCAGAAAATTTCAATCAATCAAGCAGTAGTTAAAAACAGTATAGATTTTAATACTATACATATTTATGAAAACACATTAATATTGACTTTTTGTCAAATCCCATAGGATAATTGTAGGATAAAATCACATGTGAAAAGAGCTGAACACAGTTCCTATCACAGCGTGAACACGGGAGGGCAGTTAGCTTCCTCACACGTGTTCTCTGCTTTGCCTGTCCCCCTACTTTCTCCTTTCTCCTCCAAATGGAGAGGGCATAATAAAAAGATATGGACCAGTCACAGATACTGACTGGTTTCACTCTCTCCTTTAAGGAGTTTCCTATTTGATGACTCTGTCATAGGAAGAGGATGTCCTGGACCTGAGTTTGGAGGTGGACAATGGAATGGGTTGAATAGCTGTGCAATAAGCATGGCTCACAGGTAGGGCCAGCTCAAGGGTTTTAAGGAGCAGGAGTATCTAATACTCAGGTTTACCTAATGATCCTTTGGGTTCGTTCTTGTTATCCTGGTATGGGAGACCCACATTTAAGAAGGCACAAAGTAAAGAGAAGGGAAGCTGTCGCCAAGAGAGCAGAGATAAGAGTGACATTGAGAATCAAGTTGGGGCAGTAGTTCCCAGCCAGAATCATCCTTAAGAACACAAGTCCCTTGTGTATGGAGGATGTGGTTTAGAAGACTTGATATGGGATATATTTTTGAAGTACTGTAGTGATTATATAAGGCAGAGATACTGTTTTTTTATTGGACTCTTTACTGCCTGGGAATCACTGATGTCTGCAAAGCACTTACCAAGCCTGCTTTTATGACAAACAGAATCATTTAATATTTAATCAAATACTTGTTTGGCACAATTCCTGAAGGGTACTTTCAGGCAGATGAGTAAAGAAAAGCTTTTTAAATTGCATGCTATGATAGAAAAAACGATAGGAGATTTGCTTGTAAAAATTTCATGTGGAAAACTGAAAGATAAAATATAGTCAAAAGAAGTGATTATATCATTATAGCCTATATTAGAATAAACACATATTCAGTCTTGATTGAAGATATATTATATATAAGTTCTTTAAGCATCTTTTTTTCCTAAAAAAAAGAGTATCACAAGAATATAATGTAATTTAATTACAGCATATAATACTATATTTCTAAACCAAAAATGTATTTCAACTCATAGAACAATAATGAATATATAATCTATGAAAATTTGATATTTTCTGATTAGCAAGGTCATTGATTTCATCATCTATATTATAAATATTTTACTTTACATAGTGTTCTGAAGATTTTTCTCAAATGTTTTTTCTCTTTTTTATGAAAGGAAGAATTTGTATTCCTTCAAATGAGATGTCAAAAGTTAAAAGGTTGTTCTAATATTAACAATTATGCAATACATAAAATACTTTGATCTTCTGTCTTCTGAAGGTTGAGTATACAACTGAATGTAGTTTTGCTGAGCCAATCAGAGTGAAAAAATCTATGACAGGGTGGCAGGGGGATTGCTGATTGACAGATTTATTTACTTTATAATTTCAAATTATCATTTTCTCACACTGTGGACTGTCTGATGTTTTTAGCCAGGTGTTGATTTGTTGACTTTGTCTACAGTAATTGAGTAAACCATCACTGCCCTTCATTGACAAAAATCAGACCAATTATAGTAGGAAATGTGGAATGCAGGACAGATGCATTCTTAGAATAACTAAGTGAATCCAGGGATGTTTAACAAGCAATTACAGATGACATTTTGTGCTTTTTATTCCAAGAAAATTTAAAGGAGGTGATGAAGGAGACAAATAAATTTTAAATGAAAAGAAGGAAGAATATTTTTCAAGAACCATCAAAGAAGCTGTCTCCAGCAGCATTGTTAAGTAGTTTTAATAGTTTCTAGGAAAGGTCAAACCTCCACTATGACTTATTTTAAAAAACATAAGATGTGCTTCATAGAGGATAATTAGTTGATAGGGAAATATATAATATTTATAGGGGATTTTATATTAGAAATAAACATGATACAATAGTTCAAAATATGACATTTTCACGGTCATAATCAACAATGTTTATTTAAATGAGTATCCAGTAAGTCAACATTTCGCTATATGAATATATGTTATAAAATATTGTATTTTCTATAATGAAAGGAGATAAATGAATATGTCAATTGCCTACATTTTGTGGAGTAACTTATTGGGTGGTTTTTATAATTTGCTAAGTTAAAAGAAGGTATTGCAAACTTAGATATTTTTATACTTGTGATTGTCTACTTTTTCTCAACTTATAATAAAATAGAAAGAACATCATAATCAAATAGCAATTGGAATCCCACTTTAATATCTTACAGTGCCACACGGTATAGGAAGCACATTTGTTAAATGATAAACTCCTTTATTTTCAGTTCACCCCCTAATGAAATACAGGTTTAGGTTCATTCTAGCTATAAAGTTGAACAATAATTTTTATTCTTCCCATTAGTGAATAAGGTAAGGGCCATGATTTCCAAATGAAAAGAAATCATTTCACGTTACTGTTTCAGTACTGCCAAATAATTTTTTTTTAATTTTATTGAGATTGTTCACATACCATACAATTACTCAAAGATCCAAAGTGCACAATCAATTGCCCATGGTACCATCACACAGCTGTGCATCCATCACCACAATTATTTTTTTTCCAATTTTTAGAACATTTTCATTACTCCAGAAAAGAAATAAAGACAAAAGAAAACTCAATTCCTCCCTGACCCCTAACCACCCCCCTTCATTATTGACTTATAGTACTGGTCTAGCACATTTGTTACTGTTGATGAAAGAATGCTAAAATACTGTTAACTGTAGTACATAGTTTGCAATAGGTATATTTTTCCCTATACACCCCTCTATTATTAGCTTCTAGTTATAGTGTCATACATTTGTTCTAGTTCATGAAAGAGATTTCTAATATTTGTACAGTTAATCATGGACATTGTCCACCACAAGATTCACTGTTTTATACATTCCCATCTTTTAACCTCCAACTTTCCTTCTGCTGACATACATGGCTCTATGCTACCCTTTCCACCACCTTCACACACTGTTCAGCACGGTTAGTTATTCTCACAATAACATGCTACCATCATCTCTGCCTCTTCCAAACACTTAGGCTCAACCTATTTGAACTTTCTGCTTATAATAAGCAACCACTCCCCATTCTTTAGCCTCATTCTTTATCCTGTTAACTTATATTTCATGTTTATGTGTTTACATTTTATAATTAGTTCATATCAGTGAGACCGTGCAATATTTCTCCTTATGTGTCTGACTTATTTCAGTCAATGTAGTGTCCCCAAGGTTTCTTCATGAACCCATTTTTATTCCTTTACGATGGTTTTATTCACCCACCATACTTTCTGTCCTTAGTAAACAATCGATGGTTCCCTGTATAGTCACATATTTATGTATTTACCACTATTACCACTATCTATATAAGGACATCTCCATTTCTTCCACAAAGAAGGAGGAAGAATCAAAGAAGGTAGAGAAACAAAAGAAAAAGAAATAAAAAGGCAAACAAACATGACAGCTAAAAAGCAATGAAAGGAAACACAGAAGTAAACTAAAGTAGAATAAAAGAGTCAGACAATATCACCAATGCCAAGAGTCCCATTCCCCTCACCATTGTCCCCCTCCTATAAACATTTAGCTTTGGTATATTGCCTTTGTTCTATTAAAGAAAGGATAATACAAAGTTTCTGTTAACTATAGTCTATAGTTTACATTAATTGTAGTTTTTCCTCAATACCACTTGTTCTAGTTTGCTAATGCTGCCGGAATGCAAAACACCAGAAATGGATCAGCTTTTATAAAGGCGGTTTATTTGGTTACAAAGTTACAGTCTTGAGGCCATAAAGTGTCCAAGGTAAGTCATCAACAACTGGGTACCTTCACCGGAGGATGGCCAATGGCGTCCAGAAAACCTCTGTTAACTGGGAAGGCACCTGGCTGGCGTCTGCTCCAAAGTTCTGGTTTCAAAATGGCTTTCTCCCAGGAAATTCCTCTCTAGGCTGCAGTTCCTCAAAAATGACATTCTTAGTTGTTCTGGGGGCATTTTTCCTCTCTTAGCTTCTCCGGAGCAACAGTCTGCTTTCAATGGCTGTCTTCGAACTGTCTCTGCAGCTACTCTCTCAGCTTCTGTGGGTTCTTCAGAGTGTGCCTCTTGGCTGTAGCAAGCTCACTCCTTCTGTTGGAGCTTATATAGTGCTCCAGTGAACTAATCAAGGGCCACACTGAATGGGCGGGGCCACAGCTCCATGGAAATCATCCAATGAAAGATCTCGCCCACAGTTGAGTGATCACGTCTCCACGGAAACATCCAATCAAAAGTCTCCAACCCAAGAAACACCAACATGTTTCCTGCCCACACAAGACTGCATCAAAGATAATGGTGTTTTGGAGGACATAATACATCCAAACCAGCACAGCACCCTATTTTTAACACATTGCTAGGTTGACATTCATTCTTTCTCCCTCATGTAAAAACATGTTTGTACATTTTATCACAATTGTTGAGCCCTCCAGGTTTCACTGCATTATACAGTCCCAGTCTTTATCTTTTGTCTTGCATTCTGGTGTCCCACAAGTTCCTAACCTTCCTCTTTCAACCCTACTCACAGTCATCTTTGTTCAGTGTACTTACATTGCTGTGCTACCATCACCCAAAATTGTGTTCCAAACCTCTCACTCCTGTCTTTTCCTATCTGTCTGTAGTGCTCCATTTAGTATTTCTGGTAGAGCAGGTATCTTGTTCACAAACTCTGTCATTGTCTGTTTGTCAGACAATATTTTAAACTCTCTCTCATATTTGAAGGACAGTTTTGCTGGATATAGGAATCTTGGTTTGCAGTTTTTCTCTTTCAGTATCTTAAATACATCACACCACTTCCTTCTTGCCTCCATGGTTTCTACTGAAGAATCTGCACATATTCTTATGAAGCTTCCTTTGTATGTGATGGATTGCTTTTCTCTTGCTGCTTTCAGGATTCTCTCTTTGTCTTTGACATTTGATAATCTGATTATTAAGTGTCTTGGCATAGGTCTAGTCAGATCTATTCTGCTTGGGGTATGCTGCACTTCTTGTATCTGTAATTTTATGTCTTTCATAAGAGATGGGAAATTTTCATTGATTATTTCCTCTATTATTGCTTCTGCCCCTTTTCCCTTCTCTTCTCCTTCTGGGACACCCATGACATGTACATTTCTGCATTTCATGTTGTCATTCAATTCCCGAGACATAGCTCATATTTTTCCCTTCTTTCCTCTAACTGTTCTTTTGTGTGTAGGCTTTCAGGTGTCTTGTTCTCCGGTTCCTGAGTGTTTTCTTCTGCCTCTTGAGATCTGCTGTTGGATGTCTCCATTGTGTTTTTCATCTCTTGTGTGTGCCTTTCATTTCCATAGATTCTGTCAGTTGTTTTCTCAAGTTTTTGATTTCTACCTTATGTTTGCCCAGTGTTTTCTTTATAGCCTTTGTCTCCTTTGTTATATCTTCCCTGAACTCATTGATTTGGTTTTTTGATTTGATTTAGCATATTTCTTTGAAAATCTTCAATAGATTTTTTCATTAAAGTGAAACAATATCTCAACTGTATCTTGAATGAGGTATAAGTTCCTTTGACTGGGTCTTATCTTTGTTTTTCCTAGTACAGGTTGTAGTTTTCTGTTGTCTAGGCATTGGGTTTCCTTGGCTACCACTGCCAGATTTTCCCAGACCAGAACGGGTTCAGGTCTCAGAATGGGGTTATATTCAGGGTGTATCTTAGAGGAATGACAGACTTTTCCTGTGAGGTCTCCAGTCGCTGTGCTTTTCCTAATCTGCCCAGCAGGTGGCACCTGTCAGCCTGTTGCTCCCAACTGGTGAAAAGAGTTGTGACCCCTTCAGTTTCTGTTTTGGCTGTTTTCCCCCTGGCTCTGGGGTCTGTTTCTGAAAGGAAAGCTCAGCCCCACCTCCTTACTCTTAGAGAAGATGCACCCCCTACGGAGTTATCATCTGCATTTGAATTGTGGTCTCTCTGACTCTGTTATCTCCACCCCCATCTGGGTCAGAGCTCTGGGAACTGAAAATGGCTGTGGCTGTCTCCTCTGAGCCCTCAGGTTGAGAGAGAGAGAAAGGAACAGAAAGCCCCCTTTTGGAACTAGTATATGACCTCCCAGTTTCACCTGTCAGCCAGGGGTAACACCGGACTTCTGGGCTCCCCCTCCCAGGACAGGTGAGTCTTCTGGTTTTTTAAGGTCAGTCATTACCCAAAGCCTCTGTCTGCTTGTTGGAGATTCATAGCTTATATTGAGCAGTCCACCCTTGTTAATTAAAACCCCAGTTGGAGCTCAGCTGAACTATATTCGCTTGCTCAGAGAGTGCTGCTATTTTCTACCACAGCGAGGTTTTGCCATTGGAGGAGTGGGTTCCTGGAGCATTTTCGCAGCTTTCACTTACAGATTTTGTACTGCAATCTCGGGCATTCCTCCCAATTTAGGTTGGTCTATGATGAGTGGACAGTCACATTTGTCCCCCTGCAGTTATTCCAAATTATTTACTAGTTGTTCCTTGTTGTTTATTAGTTGTTCCTGGGGGACTGACTAAATTCCAGTCCTCTCTATGCTGCCATGTTGCCCCTCCTCACTGCCAAATAATTTAAAACTAACTACTTAGTTTTCTAAATAAGAATAAAAATCACTCTCAAGTTTACAGTCCACTATTCCTCTGTGGTTTAATAGATATTGGAAGTCGAAGAAAAGAGATGCATTTTTTTGTGTTTTCTTTTTCTGAAGTAATTGTGTGAAAAATAATTTGAAATAGCATTATGCTGGGGAACTTACGGAGGTCAGTGTTTTATACAGAAAAAAGCTAACATGGTCAGGTCATTACAAAGTATAAGCCTAATATCAAATTTTGAGTAAAAAACTGCATGTAATTGGAAATCTTGAATAAGCTCATGAGAAAACTTTAAAACAGAAATCTGTTTTTATGGTTTCAAAAAAAGTCTTAATGCTGGTATAATTTTACAGTGAATGATTTGCTGAGTCTGATTTACATGCATTTTGCATTGTGAAACTCTTCTATCACAGAACTTTAATGTGCAGTGAATGAAAATACTATCTAGGGAGCAAAAGAATGAATCCATTTTGTATAAGTAAATTACAGTATAATTTGGTTTTTGGTGATAGAAAAGCTGATATTACCTGCAAGTAATTTCCATATCACAGAAACATGTAAAAAAGTGATAAATATAGGAAATTTAACACTGGTAAAATGATTCAAATTATCTTCCTAGGGTAAAGTAGCCAAGCCCGCACTTCCCAACTATTTAAGAAAATATAATCAATTTCTTTTTCTGGAGTTTCTCAAATCATGTTCAGACTAGACTGTGGCTGCCGTTTAAGTTTTTGTCATTTAATGAGTGTTTCCTCTAGTGATAAATGCTGAGGCTTAAAAAATAAGTTAGGTACTAGCACCTTATCATACATTTTTTCACATAAAACTTGGCTATGGAATGCCCACTGTTTTCAAAGTCATTCTGACTTGCAGATGTCAGTAAAGTACTTTTTTGGCTCATTTAATATTTATCTGTATTAAACTTGACAGAGTTTGCCTTAATAAAGGTCATGAATTTTGCCTTCAAGAATATTTCCCCCTTTTTTTCAACTAAAAAAAAAATAAACATTCAAGTATGTTCAGTTTTTAATTTATAAAAAAGAAAAGTTTGAAGAAGAAAAATGAGTTTGATAAGATTGCTTATCAGTCAAAATTAAAATGTCCCACTTTACATTCTTTGTCATATTTTAAAGAAAGCTCAGAAATTCACATGCTTATACCTAAATGAGGTGAGAATGCAATTCCAAAATGTTCTCATCTAGGAAGACAAGTGTGTAGAAGCATATATAAGCCCCTAAAAGTGTAATTAATGTGAGATGCCTTATAAACAAGTTGAAAATTAAAGCCCACTAAGTGTTAGTGAAACACTTTAGAATAAACCCACAATAATGAATAAACCCACACAGATTTCAAATGGACAGTATTTTTACACTACTGTGTCTTAGTAAGAGAAGTGGAGTGGCTCAGTACGTTAGTTCAAAAATAGACTTTCTAAATCACTTTACAGGAGGTAGTTCATATTAAACTTAAGGAAAAAAAAAAGAGGTGTGTAAGACCATTACACCAATAACTGCAAAAACATTGCTGAGAAAAATTTTAAAACATGTAAGTAAAAGAAAAATGATATCATGTTAATGGATCATGATACTTGTATTTTTAAGATGTTAATTCTACCCAAACTGATATATAGATTCAAAACAATTTCAGGCAAGATTTCAGCAGGCTTCTTTTTTCCAATTGGCAAGGTGATTATAAAATGTAAGTGAAAATGTACATACCCAGGGCTTAGAATAGCCAAACAATTCTGGTGAAGAAAACTAAAGTTGGGGATTAAAAGCTTGGTTTCATGACTTCAGGATTTATTGATCACCACAGTATGATAATGGCATAAGGGAAGGTATGAATCAATGGAGAATAATAGAAACTAGATGCAAACATTTCTATACAATATACTTGGACAAAGACAGCAGAATCATTCAATGAGGCAAGACAGTCTTTTCAACAAATAGTGCTGGGAAAACTGGGTATCCGTAGTGAAGTAAATAAACTTCAACCCTTATGAGGCACCACATATAAATATCCATTCAATGTTGTTTATGGACCTACACTTAAAATCTGGACATGTACAATTTTCTGGAAGGACACAGTCAACAAAATATTTGCCACTTTGGGCATAGGCAAAGATTTATTAGACAGTAGACAAATAACATTCATTAATATGAAAACAATAACACATTGGACTGAAGTGATTATTTTTTTACTCATAGAGACACCAATAAGAGAGAAAAATATTCATAATGCAAATATCTGATTCAATTTGTATTCAGACTGTAGAAATAAATATGTCCATGAATAACACAGCTTAGTAATAAAAAGACAATAGACACACACTTCCTGCCCCCTCCAACACTCACACATTAAGGAGATTTCAGAAAAGAGTATTTGCAAATGGACAACAAACACACGTAAGCTGCTCAACAGAACAGAAAATCCAAATTTAAACCACAATGAGAAAACTCTACACACCCACTGGAATGGCTAAAATTAAGTGGATTTATATATATATAGACACAGAGAAAGGGGGAGTACTGACTTTTATCAAGGATGTGGAGCAAACAGAACCTTTTCACTTTGTTTTGCTTGTGGTACATTTACTTTGGAAAAGAGTGTGGCAGTTTCTTGCAGACGGAAGTACACACTTATCCTATGGTGTGAAAGTAGAATTCCACTCCCAGGTATTTACTGAAGTGAAATGAAAATATACATCCATATATTCGTTTCCTATGGCTCCTGTAACAAATTGCTACAAACTTAGTGGCTTGAAATAGCAGAAAATTTTCTCTCAGTTCTGGAAGCAGAAGTGGGTTGTAATTGAGGTGCCACAGATCAAGCTCTTCCCAGGAACTCTGGGGGATTTGAATTCCTTACTTGCTTCTCCCAGCTTCCACTCTCCATCTCTGCTCACACTGCCCTTTCTTCTCCCTGGGTGCTCAATCTTGCTCTGACTCTGTGTTATAAGGACACTTCTTGAGGATGTTTAGGGCCCACCCAGGTAATCCTGGATAAATCCCCATTGCCAAGATCCTTAATTGAATCGCATCTGCAAAGACCCTTCTTCTTCCACATGGACAGTAATATTCACAGGTTCCAATGATTAGGACAAATAAATATTATGGGGTGTCACTTCCAGTCTACCACAAGCCACACAGCTCTGTTCAGAGGAGCCAAAATCTAGAAACAACCCGTATGCCCATCAACCAGTAGAGAGGAGAGAAGGGTAGGGAGGGATACTGCCCTCTGGAAATTCTAAAATGTTTGTCAAAATATGTTTCCTTCTAGCTCAGATGTTTGGAGTATTTTTTCAGCGCCCACCATAGTTAGTGGGAATCTATGTTTTGCTAGATGAGCTTAGCCTGTAAGTAATTTTTGTTCATAGAGTAAAGGCTGAGGAAACGTCAATAACAAAAACAAATTATCAAATGTTAACATGGTAGTCTTCTCCACACAATATTAAATGGTAATAAAATTGAATGTGGTTTAAAACTGTAAGCATGCTCACCCACTCGTCAGGTGGCATCTGACCTGAGAAATCTGTGTAGGCAAGTTTTCAAGTAAATACTTCCCAAACAAAGTTGAAAGAGCTCCCCTCAAACCGATAGCACACCCTGCCAAATGAGACTTTGCTCAAAGGGCTAGTAAAGGATTACAATTGGGGGCTATCCATTTAATTTTAAGTAATTAATTAAAGAAACAAGTATGTGTCAGGTACTTCTATAAGGACTGAACAAATCAGACATTTTTTGGCCCTCTCTGGGCTTACGTTCTAGTGGGAAATGCATATATTAAGCAATGAATGAGTAAACATACATGGTATGTCAGTGATAGGAGCTAACAGGGAAATTAAATCAGGGAAGGGAATTAGCAAGCTGGGTAGTGTTGAACTTTCTTCTAGGATATATAGACAAGCCCTTCCTGTGAAGGTGGCCAGTGAGTAGAGTTGAATAATGGGAGGGGATATTCCAAGCAGAAGGAATATATGAATAGACACTGAGTTCAGGAATCATCTTGGGTGTTAAACAGCAAGTGTGCAAGTAAGGAGCTGACTAATTGGCAGGAGCAAATTAAATGAGGACAAAAGCCATAGTAAATGTATACATGGGAGGTAATGTGGTCATCTTAAGAACTTTGGCATGTCTGTTTTTCATGAGTTGTTTTAAGAATATTTCAACTGAGAAATAGCATGTTGGGGCTATGTCTTGAAAGGATCACATTGCTGTCTTGCAAGTAGATTGAAGGGGGCAGGTGTTAAAATTGGGGTCCTCTTTAGGAAGGTGTTGGGATATTCCAGGTATGAGCTAGTGGTGACTTGGACCAGGACATGGGTGCAGAGATGTGTTCAGATTCTGGATATATTGTAGGGCAAACAGAGAGAAATGGATGATATCTGGAAAGGGAAATGTAGCAAAAAAGACCGTTTTAAGAAAGAAGTAATAATGATGTTTCAGTTTGCTGATAGGACTAATTTAGTTGAGAGAGAGAGAAGCTAATGAAGCAGTAGAAAAGTGGGGGTGAGTTTCTGGGTCAAGACAAAATGAATCCATACATAAGGTGAGAAGTCAATCTAGGCTGGAAGCAAGAAAAAAAATCCATAGTAACAGGAAAGAAGGTGGAATACATGAGCTCATTAAAAGGTATATTTAAGTTCTTGCACATTTTTAGGGAAGTAGAAAATGTGGGTGACAAACGAAACTCAGGGTTGGGGAGTGCTTTAGTTTCCTACGCTGCTTAAAGTAAATATCATGAAATGGGTTGGCTTAAACAATGGGAACTTATTGCCTCACCGTTTTGAAGCCAGGAAATGAACACGTGAAGGCAT
The DNA here is from genome assembly GCF_015220235.1 of Choloepus didactylus. Classification (NCBI taxonomy): domain Eukaryota; kingdom Metazoa; phylum Chordata; class Mammalia; order Pilosa; family Megalonychidae; genus Choloepus; species Choloepus didactylus. The sequence goes on from NC_051322.1 coordinate 8,851,230, forward strand.
CATCAAAGCAATGCTTAATTCCCAAAGGCTGGCTGCCAGCGATCTTTGACTCCTCTGCCACATGGCAAAGCACGTGGCGCATCTGCTGGTCGCCCCTTCTCTTTGATTTCAGCTTCTTGCTTCCGTGGCTTTCTCTCTTTGTCTTGTTTCCATTTATAAAGGACTCCAGTAATAGGATTAAGACTCATCCTGAATGAAGTGGGTCACATCTTAATTGAAGTAGCCTCATCAAAAGGTCCTATCTATATTCATTCACACCCATAGTAGTGGATTAAATTTAAGAACCTGTTTTTCTGGGGTACATTCAGACTCAAACCACCACAGGGAGGTTGGAACAAAGACTGGAATTATTTGATAGCCTTCATTAGAGCGAGAGAGCACAAGTACTATGGAAAGATCACGATTGCCAAGGAACATTAAATCCCTACTTGAAGGTATTGATCTTGATTTGAAATTGAAAGCAGTCACCATGTTTTTTTGCCCCTCCTCCCAAATAAGTTCAGCTTTGAGGCCATAGAAAAGGACAGAGAGTTAAATTTAGAAGAATTGTGGTTTATCCAAGAGAATATGGTGAAGGAAGGAGGACAAAGGTTTATCTGCATGCAAGAGACTGAATAGCATGCAAGGGAGTGGTTATAATGATTCACTGTAGATTTAGGCTTGGTAAGAAGGGAATTAAGAATAATGAGGGTATGAAAGAGTCAAAAACAGATCGCAAGTTCTAGTGGAATTGCATAATCAATGGAGTTGGACTGTGAACTGGAAAGTTTGAAGATAAAGAATGCAGGTGAAATGTTTGAAAGTGGGATTTTGATGGGGTTATCCTTATTAGTAATAAAAAGCTGAAAAATATGATCGCAGTTAGGCGTGTATGAAGTCATGGAAAAAGTGAAAGGGTTTCAGGAACTTGGGAGCTGTCAAGGTTAGGGGACACAGATCCGTGGTCACGGAGCAGAGAAATGAGGGATTATGAGGGGTCCAGCTGCTGGTGATAATTACATAAGCAGAAAAAGGGCAAAGTGCCCTTGGTCTCCATAGTTCCCAGGAAGATAATGGTGGAGTGGCTATGTGTACTGAGGGGGCAGACAGTAAGTGGGAATTTTGTCTGGAGCAGGGAAATTTCTGGGACTCCGACTCAAATGTTGTTGATAGATTTTGGAGTCAAAAAATGACTTTCATTGCTTATTTTTCACATCTTTATTTGCTATTACTACTCATTTCTTCTCAGATTTTGGAAACCAAATTTGGAATCAAGAGCAGTCACCATGTTTTTTTTTTCTTCCCAACCGAGTTCAGCTTTGAGGGTACAGAAAAGGATAGTTCATGCTCTTACTGATCTGACCAGGAAATACTCTGCTCCTTAGGCAGCCCCCAGAAGGAGTTAATTTTCTCCATGAGGCCGTGGCTGTGTTTCACAGGCTGCTGATCATACATGAGACAGAGAGAAGCTGGGCTGCCTCTGTGCCCCTTACACAACACACTCTTTTGCTTTATTGGAGAAGACCCCCAAAGTATTTTTAGTTTTAGATGCTTCTGTTGCTCCCTCCTCTTACTGAAAATTGTGAACCCTGAGGAGAGTTCATCAATTTCTATTTATTTCCAAAACCAAGGTTTGTTCGGGGAAGTAAACTGATTTTCTTTACCTGAGAGTTTGTTTTGACAAGCGTTGATTGTCCCAAGAGTCTGAGCTAAAGTCCATAAATTCTCTCTGATTTATTTTTTAATTGTTAATATAGCCAAATGACAAAATTCAAGTGCTTGCTAAATCACTAAATAAAATGTGATAATGAAAGGAATATTTATTTCATACAGATTGATAGCAGATTCTAATGCAAAAAGACATGAAACTACACCTGCTATAACTGACATTCGAAATAATTTGACAGGTTTAGATGGTGTTGGTCTCTTCATAATTTTTGTGACTTTCCATATTTCTTGAAAAATCAAGTTGTCAAAATTGTTACAAGTCTAAAATAAGATAGTGGCTGCTATCTTATGCTATGAAATCCTATGCTATAGTAAAATACTTAAAATTGCTTTGTAGAGATAGTCAATGATAAAAATCTAAGTAGGACATTGGAATATCCTTCTTTTCACATGTAGTAGTATAGCTTCATGAGATTATAAGCAATGACCTCTAGCAACTTCCAAGAAATATTCTGATTTTCTAATACTATAAAAAACAAATGCTTTGATCAGGGTTTCCTGGAGAAATGGCTGAATCCTAGAGTAGATACAAGATAACTATGGGATAGTCTGCTATACCAGAAAGTAAATCAGTACTCAAAAAGAAAAAAAAAAAGGAGTTATGTAAAAAAAGAAACCACAGGAGCTAGACAAACCTGAGTCAATTTAAGCACTGAAAATAGTAAGAACAACAAAAACAATTGAAAAACTTGGAAATCCATGAATCCATGCCTATAATAGATAAACCAATAAACAATTAAATGGGGAATCAGGGAGTACTCATTTACAGTAAGACGTGAGTGCCGACTGGGAAAATTATATAGCAATGTTGAAATGCAAAATCATTATTTTGCAACATCATTGTGAAGATTAGATCAGGTACAAATCATTAATGGATGCTAAATTCAAAGGAAAATGTTGATGAGTCAATGTGCATGCCCTTAGCATATAGTTTCACAGAGTGCTTAGTAGTTATATGAATGAAATAGTAACGGAACAGTGGAGAAATCTGACAGCATCTTGACCAGATGATCAAAATCAACATCTTCATGATGGACAGAGGGCATGATGTGCTCCCTGAGAAGAATACAACATCACTAATGTAACTTGCTCATCTGGAATGCACAATCTGAACTTAAACATGAGAAGACATCAGAGAAACTCCAAACAAGAACATTTTACCAAAAAATAAAAGGGGACAACTATATTAAATACACACACAACAATCTCATAAAAGACAAAGAAACGCTATGAAAGTGTTCCACTCTAAGAACACTGAAGAGACAGGGCAGCTCAGTGCCATAACTGATCTTTGATTGCATCCTGTCCTGGGGGAAAAAAATATGCTACAACAGGCATTACAGGTTCAACTAAAAAACAGAAATAAATAAAATATCGTGTCGAAGTTATATTTATTGAAGTTGATATATATATATACTGTGATACTTTAACAGGTTATCCTTATTCTTAAGAAATACACACTGCAGTATTTAAAAGACCAGAACGCATGCAACTTAATCTTCAAATTTCATAAAAATATGAGTGTGTTTATATTTATATATACACTCCAAAATATACATGTACATGCCATACGTCTTTTCAGATCATCAAATCTGCTATTCTAATGTGAGAGCTCAGGAGAAAAAACAGGGCCCCAAGCTTCAGGACTATTAAATTTCTTGAAACAATATTTGTCAAACAGACAAAAGATCTCTCTTGATGTTCCACTCATTAGACTGCTCCTATTAATAAATAGTTGCAATTTTTGAATAATATACATTTAATTTATAAAATTATTGAAATGTGTATATTATATACAAGCACTTTATTTTGTAATTATAATTCAAAATGAATTTGACCTGATTTTTTCCTATCTTCCATTCTAAAATCAAAAGTAGACGTGATATTTTCAAACTGAGATAGAAATACCCCAATAATATTTATGATTAATTGAGCACCAAATATGTTTATCACATCCAAGCTGGAAAGGCTTCCTGGCATACTCTCTCCTTATGATCTTTTTTCAATTCAGCTCAGGTCCATCCAGCACTGACTCTGCTTGTCCTAGTGTCTTCTAGTTTGCTCCTGTCCCGTCCTTTTGTGAATATTCTCCTCTATGTTCTCCAACATTACCTTAAGCATGTCTAAACTTTGCACATAAACTGAGACCTGCTGATGATAACATGTTCCAAGAATCTTTCTCAGCTGCAGGCTGCTACTATCTTATCTCCCAGTTAGACCCCAAGAAGGGGCATTATATTTTTTGGTACATTTCTGCTTCTACTCAAAGCTCTTCTATCAGTAGTAGTTTGAATGCCTTTTATCTGTGCAAAGTCCTTCTGCTTGCTTGCTTGCTTGCTTGATTGATTGGACCCCTCCCCTGTTAAACCTGTTCCCCAGTCCTAATGACCTATTCTCTGTGAGTAATTGCTGTAATGCATTTGATATGTAGCACTGGAATTATGACCTTGACAAATATCACCAATATTGGTCAACAGAATGTTTTAGAATCTGTGTTTCTTTGAGTATATCTAATTTGATACTTCTAACTGCTGGGTGTGTCTTGACCTCATTTTACTTATTCACCCTGACAGCGATGGACTTCTGTGGAGACACGGAAGGTCCCCTGGCTCGATAGATTATACATAGGGCCCAGTTCCCAAAATCTGGAAGCCTGAAGGCGGCCTCCAGAATGGGAAAAGGTCAAAAGCCTTGCACATCTGAAAGCGGACTGCAATTTAGATGAGGGAATAGTTTCTGAGCCCCTGCTGGGCTCCTTCCTTGCTCCTGTCTCCTGCCCCCACTGTTTCCTGTCTAGCCCCCAAAGAAATTGTCCCTTAAGACTAAAAATATGTAAATACACCTCATGGCTTTGGAGAGAATGTAACCCTTCCTGAAATACCTGCAGACAGTCACGTAGGAAGCTACCTTGTATGCTATAAAGACCTGTAGAAAAGAGTAGAATAAAACTTTCTTTTGCATGGACACTGAGGACGGAGTTGTGCTCCCCTTCTTTCACAGACTTCTGATTTGTGCTCTCCACCCATCACCATCAGCACCACAAATCTGTCAAGACCAACCTTTCACAGGAATCACCATGATCAGTGCATGTGAGAGCAGTTTGGTTGCCAATGTCTACATCCATAATGCATTAAATATAGGCCCATTTTTTGTTTTTGTTTTTACTTTGTGCTTTGAATTAATATAGATAACTTAGTCAAATGATTGATAGATAATCAACTGATGCAGGGATAAATAACTAAGCATAAAAGCCAAAAAGGAAAATGAAAAGAAAAGAAAAATAAAGTATTTGAAAAGAATTTTGCCAAAGTTAAAATTTTAATTACATTATTAAGATACTATGAAAAACAATATTTAATTATAATACACTCAGAATTGCACTGTCAATCACAAAACCAAAGTTTTAAATAAGTTCTATGATTTTAAAACATCTCATAGCAAATAATAAAAAATTACTTTACTAGACTAAAAGTACACTGAATACATTTTATTTAAAAACTACATAGTATGGAATGGTATTATGATGTTATAATTTTATTTTATATTTTAATAGCAAATGTAGATATCAATATGCACAATTATTTCTATTCACAGAAAGTAAACAAATGTTTCTCAATTATGAGAAAAATCACATTTACTTATGTCTAATCATAAAAATACATGGATAAAAGTAATTTAATACATGGCATAGTGACTTTTTTCAAGTCAGTGTTCAGTTTTTACTTTTCTGGATTTCAGTTTAAAGTGTTATTTAAGACTAGAGCTTCATTAGGTAATATACATGTGGATATATATTTGCAATTAACTACATAACATGTATATTCCACCAATTATAAACACTATTATGAGCATATTAAAATTATGTTATTCATAAAAGATTACTCTGAACTGACATATTGGAATAGCATGTTTGGTGATTTGAAAACATGTCTGGCTACAGCTGCAAGGAGAAGAAAAAACACTTTTTCAAACCTGTCAGAAATATTTTGTGTGAGATTTATAAGAAGTAAAATGTTTGGCCTTTCTTCCAGAAATTTTAGCAAGGGCACAAAATATCTCCTGAAAGCAAAACTTTCCTTTTGCCCTAGAAGTACATAGCTCCAAAGAGGAAAAGCGATTCGGAGCATGGAAAAAAAATACATTTCAAAAAAAAGAATGCAAAATTTGTCAAATATTCCTTTTGCTGATGATTTTTCCTGAAGGAGGCCTCTTTTCAATTTATTCAAAATGTGATTTTAGAAACTATAAGAAATATTTTGTACCAAGAAAATAATACATACATAACATAAAAACAATGTGTGAAGAATAGAATGACACACACTTCTGGCACTTCGCCAAGCTAAGAATTAGGCTATCACACACATCCACTGCAGAGCTTTCTGCAACTGATGCTCCCTCCTCACCAGAGATAATCCTTATTCTATATTTTGTGTTTATTATTATTCTGCTTTTCCTTATGGTTGACCCTATGTGAGTTTCTTTATGCAGTATACTCTCTAGTTTTGCCTGTTCTTTTATGCTTTTTGACTTTGTATTATTGGCAGCGTATTGTGTGTTTTCTTCTATGGTTTGTCTTTGTCTCTCATCAATACATTTGGAAGGTTGCTCTGTAACGATCCCTTTTGTGAATGTGTGTGTGTGTGTGTGTGTGTGTCTGTATACCTACTAAATTAGTTTGCCAATATCTGGTGAAATTTGTATTACATTGATTTATAAAGAAATGAAGAGCTTTATAATCTGTATTTTTTTATTTGTGAAATATTTATTCTCTTTATTTGCCCATTTCTGTGGGGTTTTTGTTCTTATTGATTTATAAGAGCTGTTTATTTCAATGCCTCAAAGGGAAGAATTGTCAGAGCAGACTCAAGTGAAACACAGGTCTACACAACATAGCTGTACTAATGATTCACAGACACAAGCAAGAAGAAAAGGTAGAACTGACATCCTTCTCTAGAGTGGCAGCAAACAATCAGACACAGCTTCTGAATAATGTCCATTTTTCTCCTGCAGTGATGCCTTTTGCTTTCAGAGTAGTAGGTGAAGGCTTAGCAGTGGTTGAGAAATGCTTTTAGAGGTAGCTGGTTCAATTTGGGGAACTTTCCAGTTTCATATTATTTTAATCAAACAGATAGAAAAGATTTGTGTGACCAATGTCCACTTTGCATCCAGCCATGTCCCACCCCCCAACAAAATCCATAAATTCTAGGATTTTTGCAATAAGCAATCTAATCAGATCAGATACTTCTTTTTTAAAATGTTTTCTTTTTCTTTGTCTGTTTTTGTTTTGTTTTCAGATTAAGATTCCTATATGAAATTGTGCTGCTGGTAAATATTATATTTACATGTTTGCAGGTAGGTCCAGTTTAATCATTCCTGTGATGTCCCATGAAGCAGAAGAGCAGATTGAGGGCCTGGTACTGACTCTTTCCTCCTCCTTTACATAGTGGGTCATCGAGACTTTGATATTCATATAGAAAACGTGTTTTCACCCCTTTGGTAGCATCCTTTTACGAATAGAAGTACTTCCTGTTATTGTAGTTGGCTAGTGTTTTCATTTTCTCTTTTCTGTGTCGTGAGATTTGTTTAATACTTACATGTTATTAAAATTTCAAAGGTAAACCTTGCACATGTGTCAACCCACCTGGATCTGGCTTTTGTGGATTCCAGCCTGGAGCCCCCCATGGGAGCCTAGTGGGTTATGGGAAGCCACGTGGGAGGTGGGGGGGAGGCCCGAGGGAGGTTGTGACTGGTCATTTGACAAAGGACGAGGAGAACACAGGGCCAGGAGCAAGTGCGGTGGTGGCCAGGTGGGCTGGTGGCAGAACCCAGGGACCCTGCTGACACGGCCACCAGGAAGCTGGTGAAGTCATCAGTTCCCATCTCCTTGACCAAGTCAGAAGTCTCCATGGCCTTCGGTGGCTTCAAACAGTGAACCCCTGAGCCATAAACTAGATCTGCTCCAGTTACAACAATCAAACACGTGGCGCCTGTCAGACTCATGGGCAACTGAGAAAGTAACCTAATTTTGTTTATTTAAAATACTTACTTTGACCCAAATCTCTTATACTTTGTACTTCAATTCATAAGTCTTAAGCTTATTCCTATGGTTAGAGAAGGACCCGATATTAGTGCCCTCTTGGTATTACCTAATGAAAATTAATTTGTTATTTTATAGAGTATTCTTGTATTATTCAAAATAATGCACTTAAAACTTTTCAGACAGCATTTTGCTTGTTTAGCTAAGGTCCACTCATTACCCTGTAGAAATGATCCACATCTTAATTCCTGCCAAATATTTTTGTCTCACTGAGCCCATCTCCAACTGTGCTGCACAATAATGCTTCCTTTATAATTAAATATTCTCCAGGAAACAGCAGCTAAAGGGCATTAATATTTAATCACTTCATGCCCTATATTTTTGTATGTTACAAAAGCACCCTACAAGTCTGAGAGGTGTTTTTATTTATTTATTGTTTTCTGGAATCTCAACTGAACCTCCAAAGATCTGTTTTTCTTCTGGCTTTGACTCGCCGACTTCTTTCTGTTAAAACCTCCTGTTATTTTGACATTTTCTTGTAAATTGGAGCTAAAATCTTCACCTCACAGATAAGTTCTTTACCAAGTAGCAACAAATGGTTTCACTTTTCTGATCTCTCATTCAACTCGCCAGCACATCTCATTTGTTCTCTTCAGGCAAAATGATCTCTCATCCAATTAGTCCAATGACTGAGTCTGCACACAAGTAGAACCCGCACTCTGATTTCAGAGTGACAACCCACAGTCAGGACCCTGTAACGAGACTGCTACTTCTGGGAGGAGGTGGCACGAATTTCACCCATCCTGCAATATTATCGTATTCTAATCTCCCAGGAAGACATGTCAGAACTGCTGTAATTATATTTGATTAAACATATAATTACTGGATAGTTACTATGTGCAAAGCATATACCTTTTATGCCTCTGCTCATACCCACTCTTGGTTTTTGTGGCCCAAGGGACACATTCAGGTTATTACGTCTAATATTGGTAGCTCAGCATCAGAAAGAAGGATGGCTCTTGCCATTTCTCCCAGGCACTAGGAAGGATATTCTTGATTATTAGGTTTAGGTAATTACAATGTCAAAAGTATAGCCCATAAATTTTTACTTCACCAAGAAAGCTGTGTCAGAGGAAACTATAGTTGCTATAATAACTTAAAATTTGAAAAAAAAATAGAACTTTGTTAGCTAATGTATTTAACTAGGAGTGAAATGGCATAAAACAATTCTCACTCAAACAAAAAGAATGCAAAAAATGGAGGAAAAGTAAGACAATAAAGAAAGCACAATAAGGTAAGATTAAAAATTTCAAACAAAAACATCAGTAATTACATTAATTATAATAATTAAGTGTCCTATACACCCCAATAAAAAAGACCAACTTTGTCATACAGGATGGGAAAAAATACTACAAAGCAACAGAAGATGCCTTAAAAGTGGATGTTAAATATAAAGATACAAAACAGTAAAATAATGGAAAAAGATGCACAATTAAAGCACTAACCTAAAGAAAGTCAATGTCTCCCTGTTTATAGTAGACAAAGCAGACTACAAGACCAATACTAGATATAAAGTGGAATATTTTATTATGACAGATTTTGTCAGTAGAGGAGGAAACTCTCCAGAGTTCAGTTTTCCTAAATTTTGGCACAAAAAGCGATCTAAGTCTTCCCAATTCCCATATCTCATTGGAAAATACAAAACACCCAGTACTTAAATGTAGCTTGCAGAAAAGGAGAAAAAAATGGTCTAGGATAAATCAAAAGAATGGAGGGTAATTTATCTATAATCTATCAGCACAAATAACTGGTTTGCAAAGAGATGCATCTTTTTATACATATTAGAAAGGTAAGAAAAAGACTTGTATGACAACTATGCAAATATTTTACAGGAGTAAAACAAAAAAATGAAGGCTGACATGTAGAAGACATGTTAAACTAATTTAGAACAAAACATGATGTGCCAAAAAGGAAGAACATTATTCATGTGCTACATACTGAAAATAACTTTTAAGATTCTGAACATTCAATGCAATCTAAGCTTAAAGATGAGATAAATAGAGTAGAGTTTAATAATACAGGGATTGCAAAGCTAGGGAAACATATTATTGCCAAAAAATGGCATTGTAGGAGAAATTGGAAAAAAAAAAACTCAACTTTAGAAATAGAATAAACACAGCTGTAAACCTTATTTATGACATAGGGGAATGGCTTAATATAACCACAGTTGAATGCACATGAATATAACAAAGCTCTTGAAGAAATTAGAGAGAATATACTAGATAAACAAGGCAGGCAAAGATAATCTAGCAAAAAATAATTGGGATCCCTGAAGTAGAAAGCCTAACAAAGGCAATGGAAAACTTCTCTACAGCAATTTTTTTCTAGAAACAAAATAAACTGATTTTAGCTATTGGAATATCAATCAATAAACTATAAGAAATTAGAAAGATAAAACTAATCACTCAAACCCAGGTTAACTAATTTAATTTAATACATTAAAAAATACTTCAGATATCCTCATTCAAAATCTGAGTCACAGACAAGACTAAGACTTGGGTAGTGATGGATACTCATCAAGCTATTCTCAAATTTAGCTATTCTAACAGTTATTTTTTGTTAGATTATCTTTACCTACCCTGTTTATCTGGGACATTCTAATTGCTTCAACAGTTTTGTTATATTCATGTGCATTCAATTGTGGTTATATTAAAATTTAATATAAAAATTTAGCAATGTTCACAATGTGTTGAGAACACCTTATCAAAATGTGTAAAGTGAATGGGATCTGAAAAAACCTGCATTTTAAAGATGCTACTAATAAAATTATGGAACTCAAAAAAAATTAGACAATTAGATATAAAAGCCTAGAAATCAGAAGTCAGATTAGAGGACAGGGTGATGGATTTGGATTTCATCCTCCTGCAGGTAGTTATTTGATATACTGAAGTAGACTAGTTTCCAGAGTCCATGGAACCTTGGGGAACATGCATTTTTAAAAAAGTGTAATAAGAGAATCTTATGAAGAAAAGTGCAGTAGAAAAGTCAGAGGAGCAAGAGGAAACCTAGAGGAGTAATATCACGGAAATTAGCAGAGAAGAAACATTTCAGAGTACTGGGAGGAGAAAGTAGTGCCAAGGACTACAGGTAAGTTGGAAAACATTGAAAGGATGTCAGGTGTGGCCCTGGCTATAGCTATTTTTTTTTCTTGGGCCTCGGTGGTACTTTTTTTAAAATGTTTTATTGTGGTAATGTATATACAACTCAAAATTTCCCATTTTAACCACTTTCAAATGTATAATTCAGTGATATTAATGACATTTACAATATCGTGTTACCATAGCTTTTTTAACGTGGTGGTGAAGATGATAACTAGACTGCAAAAGACAAAGTTTATAAGAGGTGAGGTGTCACAGAAAGTCACACAAGTTATTATCAAAACTATCCCCAAAAGAAAAAGAGGAACTTTGGGTTTAGAGCAGTTATATTTCTGATTCGAGAGATTGGGGAGTATGCCAAAAGGAAGGGAGAGGTGAAAATATATTTGAGAAATAAGATGTGATGAAAGAGCCATATATTGAGGATTTACTGGGTGCCAGGTACTTTGCTATCAAATCAATGTGTGTGCATTACCTCATTAAATTACTCCCACAATCATTTGTTCTCAGGCTTGCAATTTCCATAACACTGCTACATGTCACATTTACAATATGTTTTAAATGTGCACATTTGCATTTTGTGTATCAGTCTATGTGTATGTATGTTGCAATAAACATGACAAAAGAAAACAAATATAAAAAGAATAAGCATGCATTCATTTCTATGATCATGAATATATTACACAAAAACTTAAACAAAAAAATTAATAAATAAAACATTCAAGAAAATTTTCAAAGAATAGTTTGTAGGTCATATTCTCTGATCCTAATCTTACAAAATTAAAAGGAATTAACTTTAAAAATCCCCCAAATTTTAATGGGATGATAATTAAGAAACCTACTCTATATAAACCTGAGATCAAAAAAGGAAATCAAAGGAATTTACAAGCTATCTATAACACAATGAAAATTAGAATATTTCACATCAATGACCCTATGAGAAAAAATAAATTAATGGGTAACCTCTCTCTGAAGAATATTTATAGCTCTAAATGTTTTCATGATTAAAGAAATATTCAAAATAAAACTCTGCTCTTAAGTCACTGAAAACCCAAGAAAATAATAGAAAAATATCAAGAAGGAATTAGAGAAATTCTAAATTTCTCTAATAAGAGAAAAACATGAATTATTGAAATAAAATTTTAGTAATGACAAATGCAAAAGTTTATTTTTAAGACCAGTCAAACAGGTAAAGCCTTCATAATTCTGATGAGAGAATGAGAGAGAGTAAAACAGAAAGAGTGAGGCAGGCAGAGAGAGCAAAACACCAAAGAAATTAAGAATAAGACATTAATCTGGTCAGAGATAATGAAAAGATTTGAAAATATTTTAATAAGATCTTAACTCTAAACTCATTTTAGTTTACAAAAGACTGAGGCAATAATACAGAGAGTTTCCATATACCTCACACCCAGTTTCCCCTGTTATTAACATCTTAGATTAGTATGGTACATTTTTCATAATTAATGAACTGGTATTGATACATTTTTGTTAACTAAAGTCAGGTATTTTATAGAATGTTTCTCAGTTGGGATCTATATTTTTCTCATGATTAGACTAGGATTAGGGTTTGGGGAAGGTATACTGCCATTTTTTAATCAAGAATACATACTATCAACATATCTTATTACTGTTGATATTGATCTTGATCATCTGACTGAGGTAGTGTTTCTTAGGTTTCTCCAGTGTAAATCACATTTTTCTCTCACTCCTTAACTGCATTCTTTGGAAAAAGGTTACTAGGCACAGCCCACACTTAAGGAGTGGAGAGTTATGTGCCACCTCTTTGCGGGTGAAGTATCTACATATAATATCCAGAATTATTCTGCAGAAGGGATTTGACTCTTTCATATTTATTTATTCAATCATTTATTTATATCAGTATGAACTCATGAATATTTGTTTTATACTTTGAGTTATAATCCAATAATAATTTATTTTGACACTCAAATTTTCCCCCCTTAAAGGCTATTGGGAGGAGTTGGATCATGTCCTTTTGACATATTCCCACCATTATTGTCATCCTCATTTTAAGCACTTCTGTGCTTTCTGAAACTATAGATGTCCCCAAGCCCATCCTGTATATTTTCTGCCCTAGACAGAGTATCAGCTATTTCTCTAAAGAGTCATTTTCCTTATTATTGGAGAACAGTGTTAGAAATCATGATCTGGGCTCTATATGTATTTTTTGCTACTGAGGTGTCATTGATTCTTGGACCCCTCAGCCAACAGAGCAAGGAAATATATGTGTGTGTATCTAGAGGAAACAATTTTATTAATTAGAGTACAGTGTTATTTTCCCCAAATTTACATCTTGTATTGTGTTATTTTCCCCAAATTTACATCTTATTCCAAAGAAGATTGATTGCTATGGATATGACACATATCAGCCATACGAATTGTCTACCAAATTACCTAATATAATCATAGCTATTTCACTTTCATGAGTTGGGAATTTGTCATTTGTTGAAGCTTTATGGGAATAGAGAATTCTTCCCAATATAAAAGTTGAAAATGCCAGTGTTAGATCCCAGAAGAAACTAACATGTAGAAGGAGTTTCTAACCCGGAGGCCCCTCAGCTTATCTCACAGAAAACAGGTGCCCCATAGACTAAAGAATGAGGCTGTTCAAAGCTGTTCAAGGCTGTTCCAGCCACAGTGGCCCCTCAAAGGCGGGTAAGGCAAGGTTAGATGTGTCCATAAGATGAACAACCACAAAGGCCTGCTCTCCCTGATAGATAACGCAGCTGCTTTCCTAAAAAGAATATGTCTCAGAACTCTACCAACCAATCAGCCCAAAACTAGATAGGCACTCACCCAATCGAGGCACAGAACATCCCAGCAGGCACCCTACCCAGTGTGGGTTCCTTTTCTTGTTAAAAAATGCTGCTCTCAGATAGCGAGCGGAAGCCATTATCTTTTTTCTTCTTTTCTGCTGGCTCCCACCTGCTTTCTTCCTCTTATAAATCTCAAACTTAAACTTTGACTCACTGCATTGTGTGGATTCTTGAACGGCTCCGAATCTAACAGCCAGGTAGCCCCTTTCCCAGAATTTAGTTCCCACCAATTTGACATAACACACTGGATTTTGACTCAGAAGTCAAAGATAGAGAAGGATATAAGAAATAGAGGGAAAGTATTGTGGGAAGAAAATATTTTCATCTGAAATTATTCTTTTGTAAATACATGATAAGAGGCATATGTGCTGATGAATTGAATAATTAAGATAGATTTGGCTTTTTCTTTAAAAATGTGAAAAAACAATTCCAGATATGAGGAGATGATAGAGTCAGAATTGCCTACACCCTATAAACAAAGAGACAACTGGGCAAAATATAATTACTAAATATTTTCACACATTAGACAACAGACCCCAGAGTACCTTGATCTTTTAAATAGAAACAAACAGGGTAATCCTGGCTATTTCCCAACCTTTGTGCCAAGAGGCAATTTCTGGACTGAAGCACCTATAAACCCAACTCCAGCGTAGTCCACCATCCCACTGAGGTAAGCACATAGGGTCAGATTTGGGAGGGCCTGGTCTGGCGTCTTCAGGGCTGAGTATCAGAAAGAAGGGAGACACTCAGAGAAAGAAGCCCAAAAATCTAGATAGGGGTTCCTGTGACTACTAACCCAACATGCACAGGATAAAACCTCATTAGACTGGATAAGAGTAAAATTTCCCAGTGCTCACCCAAGATGGATTCAGCCACACTTCCAACAATCAAGTAAAGAAGCTTCACTGAATATGCAGTTTTCTGAAGAGATGGCAGCAGGCCCTATATTAGAAGCTCTTTCATCTTGGTAGATTAAAGGGTTCTCTAGACAGACCTGAATAATCAAGTTTGAGAGTAATCAATTTTATCTACAAATAACTTTATTGTCTTCCAGAAAAATCACAACAACCTTTAAAGGAATAAAGCAAAAATCACAGTGATTACCAATATAAAATTAAATTAAAAATACACAACATACAAAGAACCAAAAAGGTCCAATAACCTAGCAACACAACCAGAAAGAAGAAATAAATTTATAAAGATTTGCAAGAATTTAAGGGAAAACACAAGCATAATAAAGACATAAACAACAATCAAATGAAGCCACTAGAGATTTAAAAAAATGCAATATTTTATAATGAAAAATTCTTAGGATGGGGTTAGCAGCAGATCAGATACTGAAAAATAAATAACATTGAACTTGCTGGTATTGCAATAGGTATACTCAAAGAGAAGCACAAATAGAAAAGATAAAAGACTATGAAAAATAAACCCAGACTCAGCCAATGGCCAGCCAGAGAGTAACCGAGGCCCTCAGTACAGCAGCCCAAGAGGAACTGAATCCTGTCAACAACCCCAGGATGAAGGAAGCGGCTCTGTCTCCAGCCAAGCCCTAAGATGATAACCAGCATTAATGATAACTTTACTGCAACCTGAAAGGCCTTGAAGCAGACAAACCTAACAAGCTATGCTAGGATTCCTGATCCATAGAAATGGTAACTTATAAATGTATATGGTTTTAAGCTTCTAAGTTTGTGGTCATTTTCCCACAGTAATCTGTGGGTAATTCACTCTGTATCAAAGATTATGCATTCCAAAAGACAACAAGATGATACCTTTAAAGTAAAAAAGAAAATGCACATCAACAAAGAAAACTACAACAAAACACAGTCAACTTAGAATTTTATACCCAGTGAAAATAGCTTTCAAAATGGAAGACAAAATATGGACATTTTCATATAAATAACAGCTTAGATAATTCATCACCAGTAGACTTGCATTGAAAGAACTGCTGTAAGATGTATTTCATATAGAAGGAAATGACCCATAATGGAAAAATGAATTTACAAAAAGGAATGGAGAGTGCATAAAATAATATATATGCAGGTAAATAAAATTTATGTTTCTTCATTATTATATGATGTCAACATTTTATATTGGCATGCATTTAACTAGAGAGAACAATAATGCAATGGGGTCTATAACATATATTGACATACAATGTATGATAGCAATGGCACAGAATATAAGAGGATGAATTAAAAAGATATCGAAGACTTTCTACATTATATTTTAAAAATGATACATTAAATAGATTTTATGCAAATGCAGAATAACCAATAAGTGAGCTATTAAGTTTGCAGCATACAAGGACAATACACAAATCAGTACTATTTCTATAGACTAGGAACAAAGAAATTAAAATTAAAAACAATGCTATATACGATAACACAACCCACCCCCCACCCACACCTCCACCAAAAACCTTGGGGATAAATATAACAAAGTATTTGAAAGGTCTGCATTTGAAACAACAAAACAATACTAAGAGAAATTAAATAAGACATAAGTAAATGGAGAGATATACTCATATGTTGGAGCACTCAACATGGTTAAAATGTTAATTCTATCCAAATGTATCAATCAAATCCAAGCAGCTTTTTATAGAGAAATTGATTCCTGAAGTCTAAAATGTACATGGAAATTCAAAACGACTAGACCAATCAGAACTTTTCTTTAAAAGAAAAGTAACTGGTTTTCAATGGAGTGAGATTTTGGCATCAGAATAGATGTACAGATCAGTGGAACAGAATAGGGATTTCAGATAGAAACTCAGACATTTCTTCAATTAATTTTTGACAAATTTGCAAAAGGATAGTCATTTTGACAAACAGTGCCTGGAAAGATGGATAGCCAGATGGGGATAAAAGAAATTTTTCATTATCATACATCATGCATAAAAAAATAAATTGAATTTTCTCATACACATAAATATAAAGTTAAACCTATGAAAGTTCTGGAACAAAATATATGTATAATTCTTTGTAACACTGGGGTAGGCAAAAAAAAATTAGGGCAAAAAGCATGAGTTTTAGAAAAAGTTGATGAATTAAACACTTTCCTGCAAAGGCACCATTTTGAAAATTAAAATCAATCATACACTGTGGAAACATATTCATCACACATGTATCTGCAAAGGAATTCTGGGTAGAACACTTTTTTAAAATCCATTATGGATCCTAATAATAAGGTAGACAATAATGTTACTATATATTTGAGCAAATATTTAGTTTAATTCCAAATAAAGAAAGCCAGAATCATTGGATTTTATATGCTTCTCTCAAGGAATAGTTTTTAAGCATTTTTAAAAAAATTTAGATTCATGTTCCAATAAAGATTTCTTTTATAACCTTAAAAAAACGAATAATGTAATGACATTGATACATATGATGGACAGATAATACACAAATTAGATATATTAGAGAGAGAGAGATAATTTGCTACATGTTTGCTGTTTTTGCACAATCAAGTGTTTTAATTTAAGGTTAAAATACAAGCAGAATTTCCAGGTAAGTGAATCTGTTTCTTTTTACGTACTTTAGTCCCATCTCCTCATTAAGGTAATTAATTCGATTAATTAGGTGCCTAATCTCTGTAAACTGGTACTTCAAATACCTATGCTACTTCTGAGCTTCTGCCCAATTTAATCTATACCATGAGGAATTCCTCCTACCTTACACAGCAATTTTTTTCTGACCCCATAAACACATTTAAAATGTACTTATACTTTGCTTATTCTTTTACAGAATTTTAATGGATGGATGTTTAATGAAATAAAATTAAATTTATAATAACATCATCTCTGATTTATTGAATATGTGATGTCAAGTACTCTCAAAGCACTATCTATGTACTATATAAATTATATAAATTAATACTCACAAAAATGTCGCAAGGTAGATATCATTTCTCCCATTTCCAGCTAAACCAAAATTTCAGGGGATTTAAACAACAGGCTGAAGGGCACTGAACTGCTAAGTGGCAGAGCCCCAGTTGCAACCTTCCAAGTTTATGTTCTTCAGACAGTGATGACAGTGACAGTGCTGTGCTGATGGATGGCACCTTCACATCCTTATTCTAATGCACAGCCACCTGCAGTGCTGGGCTATTATCACCAGCCTAAGGGGCTTATTCAACTTGGAGCAAGTTAATCACATTTTATTACCTTACAGATGTTCTTCCTTTCATTTCTTCGACTTAAAGACCAGAGTATTATGTCTAGTAAGACTCAAGACAGAGGAAAAAGACTCTCATTTATCCCTCTCCATTTTCTTGAGTCCCTCTTTATGGACTCACAGAGAGGAGACAGTGGTAGTGTTTTCTCTGTTTCCTGTTCTGCATTAGTTTAGTTGGATTCTAAATTTGGGTCTCAGTGGAGGTCAGACCCGAGGCCGCTGTGCATGGGAAAAGATGGTTCATTACTCACAGGTCCCAGAGAGAGAGAAAGGGGGGGGATGCCCCAGGGGTCGGCCGGAAGCGCCCCTGGCTGGGGGGCTCAGTCATCAGGTGGGGAGCACACAGGCAACCACGGGGAGCCCTGGGCTTGTGCCTTTACTGTAGCCCAGGGCTGGAGGCTGGTAAATTTCCCCGGGAAGTCAAGGATTGGTTAGTTTAAAGCAAACATGGGTAAGAAGGGAAAGGGCAAGCTGTGGGTTCTGGGTGTGTGTGTGTGTGTGTGTGTGTGTGTGTGTGTGTGTGTGTGTGTGTGTGTGTGTGTGGTGAGGGTGGCAGCCACAGATATGTGTGGGCTCTGGGGAGTACAGCCCTCCCGCCGGGTAGAAAACTTTATTAAGGAGGCCAAAGTTCAGAGTTGAGGCAAGTGGCTCAGTCAAAGTCTGATGGGTGCCGGGCAGCACAGAACAAATTTTGATCGTTCTGATATCAACTCACAACTGAGGGATTACTCACTTCACCTTAACTTGTTTTGTGTTGCTTGTAGGGAGTGTGCATGGATGTGTGAAGATGCACGTTCACATCTGTTGTCCTGTTCCCTCTTTCAGGTCCTCTCCTCTACCCCCTTCAATCCAAGGCCTAAAATGAAACATTAATATTAAAACTGACCTAGTTATTGTCCTTATTTTCTCTTAGGTCTAAATCCATCCTTCTGAAATACGGAAATTTGAATTCTGCAGACTGTATTTCTCCTTTTCTAGCTGATTTCCTGTGAGTTTCCACAAACTGTGGGCAATAGAAGGATCCTGGATGACTGGAAAAAGGAATAAGTGTCTAGCTCCTTCCGGTTTGCCCTTCTCCCTGGCAGGCTGAGCCCTCCCTGTTTCCACCAGTAACCCTCTGGTCTCCATTTCCCCCACTTGCCCCCACCATGACAAGTACCACCGATTCCCATAAGGGGTCCCTTCTCCGGGGTCAAGTTAACATCCTCTGTTTGGACCAGCCCAAACTGCCTCATATCCTACCCACAAGCTTCTCAGAAGTATGAATCGATGATTGAAGATCTCTCTCCTTTTCCCTGAAAATGCATACTTCAGAGTCACTGATTTACAAATTCCCATGACAATCCAGTCTGGGAGCTCTGGAGGCATTGAAACATATCTTCACTGGTTATACACCTTTCTACTCCTGAAAGCAACCAGAGTCAGAGGCTTGGAAATTCAGCCTTGAAACCCCTCATGCATCTGTGTCACCTACTGGAGAAGAGTCTGCAGCTCTTCAATAATAGATTGAGCCACAGGGTATCATTTTGTTCCAGAATTTGCCATGAAAGGCATATAACCATGGGAATTTTAGAACAGGGTGCATGTTCAAAGATTTGGGGACCAGGAGATTACTATAGAACCCCTTCTCCCAGGGCTCTTCAGCATGAGGGTAGAAATATGGTCTGTGAAATGGTTATAAATCTCTGGGATCAGGATACTTCCTGTGGATCTTTCCGTACTAAGAGACAGATGCATACCCGCTCTCTGGAACCGTAGGGCACTCCTGCAGAAGCCTGGAGCAGAGAATGGCTGACCTCATCCTCCAGGCTCCGTTAGTTCCACAATATAATCATTCAACATTTATTTCCTGACTCAAATAGCCAACCTGACAGTACAAGGAACATTTTCCTCATTTGGGGCAGAGAATGTTTGTTCTTGTTTAAAATGTGCTCATCCAAATCCAAATGTGGCCACTTGCTAAGCCAAACTCTGCAGAAAAACCAGCCACCTTCCCTTCTAGGTGGGACATGAAACTCCCAGGGATGAGCTTTCCTGATGCAAGGAATTAATACCAGATGTTGATTGGCAATGCTTTCAGAGAAAGATCTTGATCAGAAGGGGGAAATGAGCAAAGAGATAAAATAAAATGGAGTTGAAATGGCTAAGAGATTTAAAATGGAGTCAGGAGGCCATTCAGGAACTTACTCTTAAACACATCTCAGGCAGATATCACAGACTGCCAGGGAACGCAAAACCAAAGCAGTGATGTTTCTGAAGAAATTACGAAATAAGGATATCAGTAAACTTTCTAATTTGAAGGACATTTGGAGAGTCCCATATATCCACCAATCATAATTCTTTACAAACAACTTAGGACATCTTCCTTTCCTTTAAAAACCGTTGCTTGAAAGCCCTTAGATGGGACACAGTTTAAGGTACTACCTATAATTGTGCTCCTGGAATTGTAATTGTAAGACCCTAAATAAATGCTTTAGTTGCTTTGCAGCTCAGTTTGTTATTTCTTGGTCAACACTTGCATGAGTCCATTCTGTTTTTATAGGGGATTACACTTTTTAAGATCTATTTCCCCTTAGATTAGCTAGTCTTGCATTACCTTTCTGAGCAAATAAACAGAAAAGATGCACCAAAAATGATTCTTAAAATGAGGATCACATCATTAGCATTTGCAACTAGACATGGAGTGGCCTTGCCTCTGCCCACTTCTCCAGATTCATCTTGTCCTGTCTCCCTTCTCGCTACACCAGAGCCCCAGTGCCTTCTTTTTAGTTCCTTGACTGCATCCTGCTCTTTCCTGGCACAAGATTTTAGCACATGTTCTTGCCCTACATAGAGGACACCTCTCACACCTTAACTAGTACCCTCCCTACCTGCCATAAACATAGCCACACTTCACCAGATTAATATCCCCTGCTCCTTCAAAATTCTTTTCTTTAGAGAAGATAGCCCCTGTGACATCAGGTCCATAAATTACACAGCAGATCTAATTTCATTTTAAATGATACTTTAGCCAATGTCACTGGGTGATCAGTGATTCTCATCAATGCTTGATGGAAAGCTCCAAGAGGCAAGGAGAACATCTGTGCTTGCTCACTGTTTCTGTCCTCAGCCCCAAGTATATTGCTGGTACTCATTCATGTGTTCAATAAATAGATGTTGAATTAATGAATAAGACATAAAGATTCAAATGAATAAAAACATCACCTTGGAAAACCCCCTAGAGGTAAAAGTTACAGGATGAAGAAAACATTTCTGAGAATTTTAGTATTGGGGTCCAAGTATAGAGGGTATTTTAAAGAATATAGAAATATTTGTGATTTTTAATTTATGACTATAGAAGTGAATACTAAATGCTTACAATTCTCTTGTACTCAACATCTGTTGCCATTTCATCAAAACATCCATGAGTCTCTCAACTGTTTCTGAGAACCTCCACATGATTTCATTTTTAAGCAGGCTAACTGAAATATAACAAACATATCAAAAATTGACGGAATTAAATTGTACAATTGTTTTTAATATATACTCAGATTTGTGGACTTTCATCAAAATCAGTTTCAGAATATTTTCATTAGTCTCAAAAGAAGCCCCATATTTATTAGCAGTCACTCCCTGTGCCGTTTTGAGACTGTTGTGGACCCCAGGAAAGACTATGATCTTTTGACCCACTCTGGTGGGTGCAGACTTATTGTGGGTGGGATCTTTTGATTAGGTGGTTTCCATAGAGATGTGACCCACCCAACTCTGGGTGAGATTTTTTGTTGATTAGATTATATCCGTGGAGGTGTGACCCCTCCCATTCAAGGTGGGTCTTGATTAGTTTACTGGAGAACTTAAGAGAGCTCAGGGGCTGACACAGACCCAGGCATTTGGAGACACAGACAGAAAGATGCTTGGAGACAAAGAAAGACATTTGGAGATGCTAAGCTAAGAGATGAAGCTCAGAATTTTCCCTGAAGAAGCTAAAAGAGGACCCGCAGACGCTTAGAGAGAAACACACTGGGAGAACAAGCAAGGATGCACAGGAGCTGAAAGAGAGAAGCTAAGAGAGACAGAAGCCCAGAGGTATTTTGGAGAAAATCATTATGAACCCAGAACCCGGGAGCAACAGACCAGTAGATGTCAGCCACGTGCCTTCCCATCTGACAGAGGTGTTCCGGACACCATCAGCCTTTCTTCAGTGAAGGTATCCTTGTGTTGATTTGGGATACTTTTATGACCTTAGAACTGTAATTTGTGACCTGATAAATCCCCTTTATAAAAGCCAATCCATTTCTGGTATTTTGCATTCCGGCAACTTTAGCAAACCGGAACACTCCCCATCTTCCCTCCTCTGAACTCTGGGACTAGAGAGTCACCGTCTGCTTCCTCTATGTATATATTTGCTTATTCTAGACGTTTCATATAAATGAGAGCATTCAACCGTGGTGTTTTGTGACTTGCTTCTTTCACTTGGCATAATATTTTCAAGGTTAATCCATGTCGAGGCATGGTCAGTACTTCATTTCTCTTTATTGCCAAATCAGGTTCCACTGTATGACTCAACCACGTTTTGTTTATCTATTCACTACTTGATAGATATTCCACTTTTTAGCTATTGTGAATAATGCTGTCATGAATATTTTCAAAAAGTTTTTGTGCAGCCAAGTTTTCATTTATCTTGGAAATATACCTAGGAATGGATTTACTGGGTCAAATGGCAACTCTGCCTAACCATTTCAGGAACTGCTAGACTGTTTTCCAATGTTTCTGTACCATTTTACATTCCCTCAAGCAATATATGAGAGTTCTAATTTCTCCAAATCATCACCAATGCTTGTTATCTTTTTCAATTACAGCCATCCTAATAGGTGTGAAATTGTATTTCATTGTAGTTTTTATTAGAATTTCCCCAATGGTTAATGATTTTAAGCATCTTTTCATGTACTTATCGGTTAGTTGTGTATCTTTGGAGAAACGTCTGTTAAAATCTTTTGTACATTTTTAATTGGACAATTCCAATTAGATGGTGTCAATATTAGTCTTCTGTTAAGTTGTCACTGCTCTTTACATATTCTGTATAAAAGTCCCTTATCGGATATATGATTCAGTGGGCAGAATAAAGTCTCCTAATCCTGGAACTTGTGATCATGTTACCTTACATCTCTAAACAGACTTTGGAGATATGATTAATTTGTGGATAATGAGATGGGGAGATTATCCTGTATTATCTGGGTGGGAACAATGCAATCAAAAGTATCCTTTTAAGGGAAAGATAGGCATATGAGTGTAGAAGCAGGAGATGTTATAGAAGCAGAGAAGCTGATACAATTGCTGGCTTGAAAGGAGCTCTAACCATAGAATGTGAGCAGCCTCTACAAGCTGGAAAAGATAAGGAAAAGGATAAACTGTAGAACCTCCAAATGGAATGCACCCTGCTGACACCTTGATTTTAGCCCAATGAAATCCATTTTGAACTTCTGACCTCCAGAACTTAGTATAATAAATGTGTGTTGTTTCAGGCCACTAAATTTGCAGTGATTTTTTTAAAGATTAGCAATGGAACGCTAATACATATGATTTACAAATATTTTCTCTGATACTGTTGGCTGTATTTCTCTTTCTTGATGGTATTCTTTGCTAAGAATAAGCATTTTTAATTTAGAAGAAGTCCAATTTATCTATTTTTTTCTTTATTTACTTGTGCTTTTGGTATTGTGTTTAATAAGACTTTGCCTAACGTTGTGTCATAAATATTTTTTTGCATTTTATTTTAATAGAGTTGTAGTTTTAGTTCTCAAATTTATGTCTACGATCCATTTTGAATTCATTTTTGTACATGAAGTGAGGTAAGGGTCCAACTCCCTTCTTTTGCATGTAGATAGCCAGGCATACTTGTAACACTTTTTGAAAAGACTATTCTTTCACCATTTTCCTGGCATTCTTATCAAAAATCAATTGAATATAAATATAAAGGTTGGTTTCTGGACTGTATATTCTATCCCATTGATCTATATCTCTCTTTATGCCAGTATTACAATGTCTTGTTTACTGTAGCATTGCTTTGAAATAGAGAAGTATGAGTTTTCCAATCTTCTCTCCTTCCTAGATTGTTTTGGATATTCTATGTTCCTTGCATTTCCATAAGAATTTTAGGATCACAAGTCAATTTACGCAAAGAAGCCTGCTTTTACTGTGATAATGAGTGCATTGAATCTACAGATCAATTTAGCAAATATTGACACCTTAACATTTTAAATCTTCCTATCTATGAATATAGAATACAGTTCCCTTTATAGAGGTATTTTCAAAATTCTTCAGCAAAGTTTTATATTTTTCAAAGTACAAGGTTTGCACTTGTTTTCTTAAATTTATTGCTATGATTTTTTTTATTTATGATGCTACTGTAAATGGCACTGATTTTTTAATCAATGGGTTGATTCACTAATGAATTATTCATTGATTGTATATAGAAATATATTTTTGTAGAAAAATCTTTTATCTGAAATTTTGCAGAATTTTTTATTAGTTGTAACAGTTTTTAGTGGATTCTGTTATATTTTCTATATACTGGATCATGTCATCTGTGAATAGAAATAGTTTTCCTCTTCCCTTTCAAATATGTATGATATGTATTATTTTTCTTGTGTGATTATCCTGCTTAGACCATCTAGCACAATGTTGGTTAGAAGTCCTGAGAGCAGACATTTTTGTCTTGTTCCAGATCTTAGAGGGAAAACATTCAGACTTTCACCATTAAGTATGATGTTAGCCATAAATTTTTCATGGGTAGTCTTTCTACTTCTCTTCATTGACTTTTTTATTAAGTTATGAAAAGATGTATGATATTTTAAAATTATTTTTCTGCATTTATTGAGATGATTACATGGTTTTTGTCCCTTAATTCATTGTTATGGTATTTTACATTAAGTCATTTTGGGGTGTTAGATCAACCTTGCATTTTACAATAAATACTACTTCTATATGACCTATAGCCCTTTCAGTATGTTGCAGGTTTCAGTGTGTGAGCATTTTATTGAGGACTTTTGCACTAAATTCATAACAGATATAGCAATGTAGTCCCCAGTGCTTGCAAGAATATCAGGAATTCCCCAGGTGGGGAAGTTTAATATTACCATTTTTCCCCAGTCCCTCAAGAGGGCAAGTACTTTTTATTATCTACCCAAATTACTCTGGGATGTATCGGGGCTTCACACTAACCTGTACAAACCAACCAGATCTCACTCCCTAGTCAAGGTTCCATGTAATTATGGTGTTTGAGTAAACTAACCACACACGTTAAATTATATAGTGTGCTTCAGAAAATATAGATTTTGCACCAAATATACATCTCTTACTTTGATCTCACACAGAAGCTAAGTTTTAAAACACAGTCAGTATCACCTTCTACCCTTTAGTCTGATCTACCCCAGTCTCAACCAAGTCCGTTTTGTACATATCCCCAATCGAAGTCTGAACTCCTTTTCAGCCTCTATAACAGTTGCTGCATGGGGCAATGCCGACACTCATAGCTGCCAAATTCTGACTCCAAGTCCCAGGCACCACACAGACACACAAAGCTCCAGGGACCAACCAGGTCACACACAAACAGCTCAGCATCTCAGAATTTAGAAATAACCATAAGCTGTAAGTGCTTACAATCTAGGAACCTTTGCAATAAACCTGCCGGTGATAATCCATGCTCCCAGATTCAATTCTCAGAGTGTGAACAATATTGTTAGTCCATGTGAGTGAGGCATTAGAATGTCTGTCTTTTCATTTCTGGCTTATTTCACTTAACATACTGTCCTCAAGTTCCATTCACCTAGTTGCATACCTCACAACTTCATTTCTTCCTCCCACCCCTCAATATTCCATTGTGTGTATACCCCACAGTTCACCATTCCATTTATCAGTTGATGTAGCCTTAGACCACTTCGATCCGTTGAAAATCGTGAATACTGCTGCCACAAACACCAGTGTGCAAATGTCCCCTCATGTCCCCACTCAGTTCCTCCAAGTATACACCCAATAACAGAGTTGTAGGACCATATGGCAACCCCATACTTAGCTTCCTGTGGCACCACCACACTGCCCTCCAGATGGGCTGCACCATTCTACTTCCCCACCAACAGTTAATATGTACATCCCTCTCTCCACATTTTCTCCAGCACTTGTATCCCTCCATTTATTTTTTAAACAGTTTTATTCACATACCATACAATCCATCCTAAGTAAACAATCAATGATTCCTGGTATTATCACATAATTATGCATTCACTACCACAATCTATGTGAGGACAATTCCATTTATTCTGCAAAGAAAGAGGAAGAGAAGAAAAAAATGAAGAATAGAAAATAAAAGAGAGAAGAAAAAATTAAAATAAATTAAAATACAATGAAAAGTTCATACAACAACACGACCACCAAGAATCCCTTATCACCTCCTATATCCCCCTCTTATAGACATTGGGCTTTGGTATATTGTCTTTATTACAATTAATGGAAGCATATTACAATGTTACTGTTAGCTATAGACTCTAGTTTGCATTAATTGCATTTTTCCCCTATAACATCCCATTTTCAACACTTGGAATGTTGAAATACATTTGTTCTCCCTCAAGTAAAAACATTCTTATATTAGCACATTTAAATCACGATCATTGACCAGTCAAGGTTTCACTAAGTTATACAGTCCCAGTGTTTATCTTCTATCTTTCTTTCTGGTGTTATACATGTCCCTAACCTTCCTCTTTCAACCATATTCACACTCATCTGTGTTCAGTGTACTTACAATATTGTGCTACCATCACACAGTATTGTGCTATCCATTTCTGGATCAATACAATCAATCCTGTTGGACATTCTGCATCAGATGCCTGATCTGTACCCTCTTTCTATCTACTGATAACCTGTATTCTCAAATTTAACTCTCAAGGTTTGCTCATTAATGTTAGTTAATATTAGTGAGATCATACAGTATTTGTTCTTTTGTTTCTGGCTAATTTCACTCAACATAATGTCTACTGTATACCCTTTAGTCTTTTGGATTTTATATGTCATATCTTATTTTGTTTGTCTTTTTTTCTCTCTTTTTTACCCTTACTGATAGTCTTCATTTCTACACTATTTTCCAAACCTCTCTCTCCTGTCTTTTCCTAACTGCCTTTAGTTCTCCCATCAGTATTTTTTGTAGAGCATGTATCTTGTTCACAAACTCTCTCAGTGTCTCTTTGTCTGGAAATATTTTAAACTCTCCCTCATTTTTGAAGGAGAGTTTTGCTGGATATCAGATTCTTGGTTGGCAGTTTTTGTCTTTCAGTATCTTAAATATATCACACCACTGCCTTCTTGCCTGCATGGTTTCTACTGAGAAATACGCGCATAGTCTTATCAAGCTTCCCTTGTATGTTTTGGATCACTTTTCTCTCATTGCCTTTAGAATTCTCTCTGTCTCTGACATTTGATAATCTTATTTTTAAGTGTCTTGGAGACAGTTTATTCTGTTTTGGGTATGCTGTGCTTCTTTATGTCTTTCATAAGAGATGGGAAATTTTCAGTGATTATTTCCTCATAAATAAAGACAGAGCCCTGTCTTGAATAGATGTCTGCAAATGGATCTTGGAGAATCAGAAATGTAGATTGCCCACCCCTTCTGGGGAGAATCATGAATCATGGCCCTAGACTGGGAGCTGTAGCAGGAGAGGGAGCCCTGTGTTCTTGGATGTGCCAGGATGGAATAGAGATTCCATCTTGCTGAGACATGAGGGTGGGGAGTATGAGATTTGTGCTTCAAGTGCCATAGTCTCTCGTTGTTCTTTCCAAGATTCAGTATGCTTTGTTGAATACATGCTTCTCCATTTGCTGCATGTAAAAATGACAATTTTCAGATATTTAAATGATTATTTGTTCTATAATTTCTAGCAATTATATTTGCTTCCTTGGGCCCATGTCCATACAGTTTCTCATGCTGCTATTCCAGAAGTGTCACCCCTTTACGGCACTCTACTTTTATAATCTAATCTTAACAGAAAGCTTGCCATCACTTTGAATTGCTCTACCTTCAGAACTGTTAACCACCAATATTTCACTCAAGGAGCTAAAATTCTATCTTTTATCTCTCTCAGTCTTAATTCTATTTCTGCCGTTTTGTAATTATTAGATATTTAATATTTGACAATACATATCCTGCTCTAACAGTGATATTTTTCCAACATCTCTATAATGGTTTGACCTCCAGGTTTTCCTACCACCTTGTTTACTTTTCATTAGTTATTTTATTCATTTGGGGAAAAAGTGACATATCATGGGTCAGGGAGCTTTGGTAAATTTTGAAATTATAGAGGCTTAGCTCTGCCATAAACTTTCAATTACACTCACACTAAAGCATTAATGGATATCTTCCTGTCGGAATTGAACCACATCCCCCACAAACAGATATGCTCAGGTTCCAACCAGTAGTACTCTGGAGGGAACCCATTTGAAAGTAGGACCTTTGAAGTTGTTATGAGTTAATCTGTGCCCAAAATGAAGGAGGGTGAGCCTTAGTCCAATACGGATGAAGTCCTTATAAACAAAGGAAAGTGGATGCAGAAAGAAGCCACACGGAGTAGCCAAAAGACGGAAATCAGTGGAACAAAAAATTAAAATAGAAGATGCCACCAAGTGCATTGCCATGTGACAGAAAAGTCAAGGATCTCCAGTGATTTCTGGCCATCCAGAAGATACTGACCCCAGCAGGAAGCATGCCTTCTAGCCTCTGAATCACGAGCCCATAATTTCCTGTCGGGAAGCCAACACTTTGTATGGTATTTTTTAGTAGCCTGGAAATTAATACAGCTTCTCAGAGCAAATGTCAGCTCAGTTGGTTCTTGAATATTATAAGTTAATAAGGCCAAAATAAAGAAAGGGTATTTAAAGAGTTGAGCACAGCTTGTGCAAAATCATGAAGGTACAACAAACTGTGGCATGCTGGGGGAACTACAATTGGTTCATTATATAGCTGAAGTAATGAAGATTGTGAAGAGGAAGTGAGTGAGGCAGCCAGAGGCAATTTGCTATGTCTCTCACCATGACTGCTTTCAGCTTGAAAGGATTTTCAATGCATAAGAGATAGGATCATAATGCAGGAAAATAAAAAGGTCAAAATTAGAAGGAATGAATGCAGTTAATCAACTACGAATGAAATCAATATGGAGAATAATGAAGTCCTTAGCTAAGAATGTAATTGTAGAGATAGAAAAAATGGGACAAATCTGAGAGTTATAAAGGAGGTAAAATTAATTCATTGATTAGTTAGACGTTAGCCTGAAAGGAGTTGTGTGGAAATATGATACCAACAAGTTGGGGACTACAGGAAATTAGTTAGTAAGTCTCAAGTCACATAGTCTTCAGTTCATTCCCTGCCTACATTTTGTACTACTTACACACACACATACACACACTCACACACTCACATAGACATGTAAGAATAAATGCCATGGAACCAGATATTGAGGAAATTAGTTTATTTTGTTATTTGTTGAGGTTTTGATGCTTAAGAGATATTTAAGTGGGGATGCCAAGTAGGTTGCATATTGAATGAGAAATAATTTTCTGAATGTAGCAGACCTACATGTAGGGAAAAAAACACATTTGTGTGTGTTTTCAAGTGAGCCTTTTCTTTATGTTAGCACTTCAAATATTGAATTGCAAATGAAATTCCAGGCAAGATGTGATACCTCCATTTTCATTTAACAAGATTCCTTTAATACTCATGAGATTTATAAGAAATTGGATGGCATCAAAACAGCAAGGATTTGTAATAATAGCCCAGGTATTATGAGGATTAGAAGAATCTGAATGAACATTCCCTCAGCTCATAAAGAATATGATAAAGGATAAAAGGTAGCATTAACTGTTCAGTGATGTGGGATGTTCACTGCATATACAGCTGCATTAAATTAAAAGTCACTCTCTTGATTAGTTAGCTAAAAAAATTAGCTTTCATTCTGCACCAACACAGACAATTTTTTAAGTCACTAAAGACCTATCTTTTATAAATAAGGGGGAAGTTATAAATATAGTCATAACCATTATTGAAAAATATTGGTTAAAATATTGTCTTGTGATACTTCCCTATTCATTTTTAAAGAAATTAGTCTACAGAAATCTAAAGACTTGGATGCATGGTTATGTTAGAATATTAAATTGTACATTTGCTCAAACTATCATTTGGGAGCATCCATTTGATAAAATTCCTCACCAATGCCACTGGAAATGAGTGGTTTTGAATAGTTCATCTTAATAGATGTTAAAGGTTTCTTCATCTGTCCTCCTTGAGATCTGTCTTAGGTTATGAAATGGTACCCTGTTACCTATCATTCATTTACAGCACTGAGAGAAAATGCTAATTTGACAAAAACAAAAATTCTATTTAAAATAACATTTGTTTTGGCCATTGGCTCTGTTGAAGGACATTGATGAATTAAATTAAAAACTTTATGGATCTATTATAGGAACCCAGCCCCACATCTGTAAAATTCAAATAACCCACAATCTTCAATTTTGTGCTTCACTGTAATACAGAATGATATTGCAGGTTATGCATTGTCAGAGAGAAAATATTAATAACATAAATCTCAGGAGTTACTTTCTGACCTCACTCATCAAAGAAACCTAGTTTATTTTGAAAAGAAAAAGGATATATTTGGGAGGAAACCATTGTAAAATAGGGATTTCAAAATATTTAAGAAAATTTCACTATTTGAGTAATTTGCCTTTATGTCAACACACTACCTGTCCTCACGGACAGTGGACTGAAGATAAGTTTTTCTGAGCAAATCAGCCTCAGTTTTTAATTACCTCTGATTCTCAAATGACCATAAATGTAAAAAAGATGTTTCCAACATTATTATTATCCTATTAAATAGAAAACACAAAATCTTCACCAGATGAGTCAGAATGGCTAAAAAGCTTTCTGTTTGTTACTTGTAGCAAGATGCAGTTACTCAACTGGTTTTAGTATAGCTGTGTCACTTGGTGTTTTTTACTCTTTTCATTTCCACTCCAGAAACAGTGACATGAAACACTGCTGTGGGGAAGGAACAAGGATAGGAGTCTACAGGCTGTTAATCAGACACTAAAGCAGCTGTCTAGGAAGGTAGCTGTGATGCTTGAGGCATTATTGAGTTCTCAAGGAGTCTGAAGAACCTGATTTGCTCACCTGCTGCTGGGTTCTCACCCCTTCAGGGAGAGGAAAACCTGCATCACCTCACTTAAGAACCAGGCTAATCCATTCTCTGTTCGGCTCAAGAGGGAACTTCGTTTTGCCGGAAGCAGCACTCATCACTGCTACAAAGATTCCTTTGTTCATCTGCCTCTGGTAGACTCCCCATGAGCCCTCAGTGGTTGGGTTGTGACTGGTCACCTGCAGGGATGTAGTCAGAGTTTCTCACCTGAACATGGGGTGGGGTGTCCCGACCTGACCAAGTATAACACCCCTGAGGTGGGCTCACTCCTGACTCTCCACTTCTACTAAAAGTAATGGAGGCTTCAATGGAAATTGAAACAAAGGAATTTCCTTATCTTTCCTAGTGGATCACGAATCTCATCAATGGTTTCTTATTCAAGTTCTGTGGTTATTGTCAAATAAATTTCAGTAGTTTTTAACACATCACTAGAATCATTTACTTATTTTTTTTCCATGATTCCACGTTAAAATTTGCTTTTAATGATCCAAAGATCAGTACAGATGAGGGTTTTAATGAAAAGGTTTAGTTTAGATATATTAGAGAGTTTTAATTGGATAAATATTTTATTGAATAGTTTTATAATATTGATAAGCAACTTGAAGTGTTTACTTCTGGTTAGTTTCTATTCAGCTGGATATGTTTCACTCAGTTCTTAGATCCTTCAGTTTTGACATCCTTGCAAATTAAATTCTCAACCCTGACTATTTTCCTAAACTCAAGTCAAGCCATCCAAATAGACTTGTGTGCCTCCTTTAAAAATTACCCCAGTTCCTTCTAGACCTAGTACTAATCTAACTAGTCAATCTGGTCTTTACTCTTTAGCCTTTTACTCATCTTATCCTCCAGTCAAAACAAATAGAAATAATATTTTTTGGAGCTTACAATATACCAGACCCTCTTCTAAGGATATGCATTATCACATGCAATCCTCATAAACAAACATTTGGGTTGTGTCTCCTTGATTTTGACTAATTTTCAAAGATCATAAAGATTAAATAAGTTGATATAGCTCACAAATTTAATAAATGATGGAACCAGGATTTGAAGTCAGATGGTTTGAGTCCAAAATCCATCACAATATTAAAGTCGTATTCATAGACTCTATTTATTTCAAAAGAAATGCTACTGATAGCAAATGTGAAGGGAAAAAATTAAATAACCAATAAATATTAACCCATAACTGAAAGACATAACTTTTGCATTGCCTAGGCTTACATTGCCCAAGGAAAATAGATTCTGACCCTTCCTTTGCGAAAATGCTTCTCTCTATGTGATGGTGCCTATACTTGAGCCCTAATTCTTCATTCCATTCATCCTTTAACTCACTGACATTGGCTTCTTTCCCTACCACCTAATCTATTCTTACCAAGATAACCTATGACGTTAAATGTTCATTTTATGACACTAAATCTTACCAAGGTAGGCAATGGCAGAATGGCACATATATATATATATATATATACACATATATATATAAAGAAATTAATATTCCTACCTATATTAACAATATGTATTGGCTACTGATTAATACTTTTGCATTTCAAATTCAAAACCTAGAAAGTAAGATGATGCTTGAAGCTTCCTTTCATTTAAACAAAGAATGGACTGTGATATCAAAATTTTACCTTTAATGCACAAAGCTTACTCAATTGTGCCAGGCCATTTTCCTGAACCAAAATAAAATGTCTTCCTCTCCTCTTTTGGAATATGTTACAGACTCTGAGTTTCTCTCTTTTGCAAAATATAGATTACAAGGGACCTAGAAATACTCCACTCTGGACCAGGTCTGCTTGATAATCATTGAGCTAAAAGTCTCTGCAACTTATTGGGAGACAAATATCATAAGTTTCTCCCCATTTCTGCACATCTTGCAAATAGACACTGACTGCCCTTGTTCCAAATTGTCTCTTCAAGGATGTCTGTTACAGCCAGTAGCCTTGGAAGTTAGAGATAATGCCTGTCATCAGAGCACAGGGAAGGCAGGCTCATCCTCAACATTGAAAGTTTCAGTGCCCCTCAGCTCAAGAGTTCCTCTTCTGAAGTACAGCCCACTGTGAGTGCTGGCATGCACTTGGGCCAATCCGTGTCACCTCCATGGGACTTGGGGCCAAGGGAAATGATGCAACGTGCTGGTCAAGTTGCCTTTGCACCATGAGTAATACATTCCTTTGTCTCCAATCCGGGAGTCTTCCCCCTTGTACCAGCTTGGAATGAGCATGCATTGCAACTTGTACCAGCATCTGTGAATCTAGCATGGGAACTTGTTAACTTGAACTTAGGGTAAAATCTCAGTCTCTCTCTTTCTGAATTTTGGTTTGTTTTGGAGGAAAAGCTATTTGGACTCTTTGGAAGTTTTTCATTTTACTTAGCTATACTGCTCCTTTACATTTTTCCTGCCTCTATTATCCATGTATTTCCTCAATTTGAATGCATATACTTTCCTCTCTCCCCAGCTAGGCTGTAATTCCTTGTCATATGTTCATGACTTATTTGCCCATGCATATCCAATCACTCGCAAGATCTGAACACATTAAAGATATCCATAAATAATAAACTAGTGTATTACTCCACATATCCCAAGTAGAACATTTCAATTAGTCTTAGAGAACAACTTACATTTCTTCCTTTTACGGTCTGGAAACAAATTCTTGGTGTTGGTTATAATAAAGAATGTGTAGCTGGAAAGAGACTCATTGCTTTAGCAGTCAGTAGAGTTGTACTATAAATCACAGTATACTTTGAATCAGTATACACTGTTCATGTGTCCTGTAACATCATGTTTCAATGGAAAACATTTCACTGTTTCTCCAAGAGACACAAAATTTACAATGCCCAGTTTGCTTTAAGGATAACAATCTAGAGCAGGCATCATGCTCTCTACAGAAGGCATAGCACAAAAACATACTGAAAAAAGTTGAAGCACAAGCATGATAACTCAAATCCAATCATTAAATGTCACTATTTAGAAGGAAACTTTACTTCTCTCATATTCCTCCTCCTCTCTCCCTTTGCTATTTAATACAAGAGAAACTGATGACCCAATGTGGTAAAAAGTCACTGTTGGGGATTGAATCATGTCCCCCATAACTCTCAGTCCTGTGGGTGTGAACCTATTTGTAAATAGGAACTTGGAAAGTGTTATTTGTTAAGATGCCCAAACTGAATGAAGGTGAGCCTTAGTTGAGCATGGCTGAAGTTCTTATAAGCAAAGGAAATTGGACACAGACAGAGAAGCTACTGGGAGCAGCCAAAGCTTTTACTCAATGAATCTGGAAGAGAAAGGAGAAGACACTGCTGTGTGCCTTGCCATGTCACAGAACATCCAAGGACCAACGATCACCAGCAGCCAGCCCCAGAACCCCACAGTCTTCAGGGAAAACGTATTACCTTGTTGACATCTCAATTCTGGACTTCTAGCCTCAAAACTATGAGCCGATAAGTCCCTATTGTTTAAGCCAACCCATTGTATCGTATTTGTGTTAGCTGGGAAACGAAAACAATCAGAAAAGTAGGAAAAGGCAGAGATGGCTTACGAAGAAAGCGTAGGAAATGAATCTACTGACTGATGAATTTACTATGCCTCAAGTACTTCAAAGACAACTGTACGGTATTTTTCTATATGTGGAGTCCATGGCCCTAATTTATTTCCAGTTTTATTGCAGCATAAGCTTAAAACAAGGTACAGGAGAAAGCAGCTGAAAATAATCTCTCTCTTTTGCTCCCTCTCTCTCTCTTTCATTATTATTAGGTCTAATAATGGATATTAAACAAATAGTTAAATGCTATCTTTAAGTTATAACTGAAAGTTGTTCCAATAAATATTCACATTGAAAATTCTTATTCATTCATTTCAAATCTGTTAAGGTTTAGGCCAACTGTCTTTGGGTTTTCAGAGTGCCTATACTATTTCCATTGATTTTTGAATTGTAGGCTTCTATTTAAAATTCCCAATTTTCAAGGTAATATAGTAAGAAATGTTTTCTAAGGCATGAAAATCAAATCTTAAAAGAAATGGCTCTTAATTTCTTTTTAAAATCTTTGTGGTGTAGGTGATAAAACTATGAACTAGTTTCCTAGGCACTGGAAGCATGAAAAAAGTGTTAAATGGTAGTACAGAATTCAAATTAAGGTATGAAGAAGACAATAATTAACTATGAAACCACTAAGGAGAAAATCTTCCCAGCAGTATGTAAGTGTTATATAGAAACAGCAGCACATTTTGGTCCCAACTGCAGTCATTAGCATATATTAAAAAGGAATGTTCTCACCTACATTTGTCTTAGTTTAATATCAGTGCAGTTTCAAAACATGAAGATAAAAAATAGCTGAATGCAGTGAAACATACATTCTTCCCCAAATTTTCTACGTTTTCACTCTGAAGATACCTCAGAGTCTAATGAATCTGGGGATATAGAAGAAGCTTGAGTCATAAAATAGTAAGCCAGAGGTATCAGGGAAACACCTAAAAATAAAAACCAAAGAAATGACTCATAGTTTATCAGAATTCTCTGAGCAATATGAAGGAACAAAGGGCTTCCTTACTTTTTCTCTCCCAGAACAGCAGTTATTTCTGCATTGCATTGCACTACATCCTGTTCACTTCAGTGCATGGGCTGCTTGCCAACGCTTGAGAGCGAATCCTTGAACTATAGTAAGAAGGGATTCTTTTTCCTAGGAAGCAACTTGCTTTATCAGACAGATTATATCTTCTGAATAGAGATTTTGCATTGATCTTGAGAAACACCTTCTAGGATCCAGCTGGGTGTCATTGCTCTGTGAAGTGATCCCAACCAATAAAGGCAGCTTAACAAAAGTACAAATCCTTTAGTAACTTTTCTCCTCCTTTGGAATGTTTCACACGGTGATATATTGGATAGAGTTTTTAACAAGACATGCAACTCTAGCCACATCTTTTCTAATCCATAATCAAATAAAAATATATACTGCCCTCAGGGTTCAACTAATCTTAAAACAATCTAGAATGCATAGAGAGACCATGTATTCAAGAATACAGACTTACTAAAAACTGAAAGACAACCATCTATTTTACAAATGCGCTACACCGTGCAAGTTAAAAATATGCAATAAATAAATAGCAAGCAACTTTTGTTTTCTAGAGCTGCCTTGCTGGTCAGTTCAGTTCAATCAATCTTGTCCATCAGTGGACAGACAATTCTGAAGCCATATTTCATTCAAACGCAGCATTACATAGAGAAGTTGATTTTCTTACAAGGTTAGTTTTTTTTTTGTTTCCTTATTCTTTCTTACTGAATATAAACAAATTCAAATATATTCTCCTTTTAAATTTGTTGGAAGCAATCAGAATATTCTTACTCATTCCTTATCTGTAGAACCTCATTTCAATATCAGTTTTAGTATAATATTTTCCTTTCCTGAGCTCCAAGGTTGTCTGTCTGTGACCCTGCTAAACTATGAAATGTTCTTTCAGGTCCTTAATGCACTGTACTCTAATTGTTACTATAATGAAAGGAGCTACTTGAACTTCCACCCTTTGCTTTGCAGAGCCAAAGTGCTCTTGTCTGTAGGAAAAATGGCACTGCATATCGGTCACGAGAGGAAAGCATATACTGCATCTTGTAGGCAAGCTCCGAGTCCTGCAAGCTGTCATCTGAGAACTGCAATGGAGTCTTCAGTAGCTGATTCCACCATTCTGTCATGTCTGTTGATCGGAGTGATGGGTACATAATAAATCTTGTTAATCCCATAGATGGGAGCCGGTTCCCTCAAATTTTCCCTTGTAAATGAGCTCCAGCTTTTGCCTCATAGTTGCAGAAACTGTTGAAAATGACAGTTGTCATGCCAAGAGACCATCGAGCAAAGCGGCTTTGCTTGTTGCTTACATCCCCACTTTCTGCAAATCTCTGCTCAAACTTTTCATGACCATGCAAGTGAATACATCAATTCTTCCTCTTCTAAGCAGTCGCCCCTCTTCTTCTTACCCTGCCTTATTTTCTCTATAGCATTTAACACCATCTGGTATATTTTATAATTAATTGCTTTGTTTATTTTCTATCTTCCTCCAACAGAATATAAGCTCCTGATAGTAAGGGATTTTTCTATTTTACTCCCACATAATAAACAGTCTATAAATAATTATGGAATGAATAAAAAACGGATTTTTATCTCTCTGCCATATTTTCCCATTTCTCTAATACAATAGGAATGTGGAATAAGAACGATTTCCGTAAACAAGTCAGTGGGCTTGGACAAAGAGCTGAATTATATAGAATACTAATTAAATATATGTAAGACAATTAATGCATAGGAAATACAGTTGACTTTGACTTAAATAATTGATCTTCATGGTTTTAGCAGTCCATGGGTTATCCTAAAGACTCATTTGAGTTAACTTGCTATAACTTTTTCTAAGAGACTAAATCTATTTTTCACATGTAGTGTCAGATAAATCAATAATATTGTAGAAATATTGAGCCACTGTCTGGCAATGACACCTTATTCTGGATATGCTTTACCTACTGGCTGTTGAGAAAATCTTTTACCCCCTTGGAGAGCTAAAAGTTTTGTTCCTCCTGAATAACAATCATTAAGAAAAGTTAAATCTTCAGAAATACAAAGTTGAAACTATCTCAGTCACACAATATGAGGAGATGTGCACCAAACAAGTAACTATCAACAGAAATGTCTTGTGGAAGAAAACTGCAAATTTTCACATTATAAAAGTGGGAATAAAAATACACCATAGCATTTGACATTATCTAGGCATTAGAGAATCACACAATTTCTTTAATTGATCATAATTATTTGAGACTAAAAGGCAATTATCATCTACAAAGTTTCTTCAACTGTCTTCTAGATTTTAATCCTAGGAGGTCAATAACATCAGTCAGGGTTGAAGCAAGAAAACAATCCATATTAGGTATTGCTATTGTGGCAATTTAACATTCAAAGTACTTGCAAAAGCGTGGGACAAGCTGTCAGGGCACGCAGGGGATAGGAGTGCCTAGAACAAGAAGCTACACACCCTGGGCACTGGAGGGAAAATTGAAGGAGATGATGTAACCAGAGCCCAGGAAGGCTCCTCTATGTTGCTTGGCTCTGTGTGTTGTTCACTTCCTCACAGCAATCCAGGGCTGTTAACCCAAAACGGCTGCCAGCACCAAACTCAAATTCTTCTTACACTTCCAATTGCTTTAAAACAGCCGAAAAGAGAAATGTTTAGACATTTAGAGCCAACCTGCTTTGCATACTCCACAAAACTGTCCAACATCTGCTGGCAATAGATAAGATAAGCCCTTTAGATAAAAGACCCTGTAAGACTCTTAAGCCACTTCTGCCCCTTGGGGTTCTCTGACTCAGAGACCCTCCACCATGCCAACTCTGGGACATCACATAGATATGTTGGTCCCACCCCATTCCCCCTAACTCTCCTGAAGTTTGCCTTTTCTTCCCTTTCTGGTGGCTGCCTTGCTCTCCTAGGAAGGTCTCCTGATGAGAGGACACCCCTCTCAGGCAACCTGTCAAAGCATTGCCCCCATAAATGGCCCGTGTGTACTGCCATCTAGTGGTTAAATCTTTTTTCTTGCTCAGCTCCAAAATCCATGAAATTGAACTCACTACACCACCTAACAGAACAGGACTAGAACATAAGTTGCAGAGCCCAGTGCAAAATAAACAGTGAGCCTCCTTGTTCAAAAGGCAGAGAAGAAGTTCCATCGAAAGCACCCAAATACAAAGTTTCTTCCTTTCTTGCACAATCTCTTTTTCAACTTGTCAAACCTTTATATTTGAAATTTGCTAATTTACATTCAAGTAAAGAAAACTGAAATTGCAAATTATTAGTGTGAATTTTCTGTTCACCATTATATCATGCAATGTAGTTTTAAATACAAACATAAAGCATTTAACTTGTATGCAGAATCACCAAAATTATATAATTCATATTTGTAGTTAATGCAGACATATGTATTTTGTTCTTACTAGAATAATGCACAAAACTGACTCAGTTTTTATTTCACTTATTTATACACACATATTCTACCAATTCTCTCTATATTCAGCTGTGTTAGAAAATAACATTCAAAGGCTGCCCTGGGTAAGTCCCATTTGAACCAAACGCTTCAGGAGGAGATGTTACACTATGGCATAAGGCAAGACACTTCAGGCTAAAGGAAAAGTATCAAGATCACGAGAAAATAAAGTCTTTAGCATGCCATAGAGGCCACTGTGGCTGGAGCTCACGAGCTGGGGGAAGATATAGGATAAGGCATGGGCTTAGGTTGGATCCTGTGTGGCCTCAAAGGTAAGCATTTGGATTTTCTTTTGCAAGAGAAGGTCACTGAAAGTTGTAAGCAAAGGAGAGATATGACCTGGTTGATAGTCTGAGATAACCTTCTGGTGGCTGGATGGAGAATGGATCATGGTGACAAAATTTAGAAGACTTTACGGAATGTCCAAGAGGAGTTCCTGACAGTTATAATGAATAAAGGGGGTGGACTAGAGACTGGAGCAAGACTGCATGGGGAGATGAGGGAAGGAAGGGATCAGGAATGGCTCCGGGTTTAGTTCAGGCAGCTGAATTGCTAGGACAATGGTAGGTTTGCTGGGTGTAATTAATGTTTCTGTTCACCTCCTTAGTTAAGGTGTCAATATCAAGTTGTCAGATACAAAGTCTTCACTCCTGCTTATGTGCACAGTTATAAGTTGTCCAGTGGGCAAGTTGTCAAGTTGGACATCTCTGCTAAAATGTCATACCTATTTCACACATGAACATTTTGGTCTCTAGTGATCGATGTGGATTAAATATGTGTATATACACAACAGGAAAGCTTCTCTTTCAAAGTAAAGGGATCTAGAATCACACGATGATAGAACAGTCTTTTATCCTACATGGATAGAATAGACTTATAATAACAATTCTAGTTGATAGTTCAGGAACTCACAGAATAGTAAAAAAAAATGAAGATTTTCTTTTCTCATTGTATTTAACTCTCGTTAAGTGAAAAAAAAATGAGAATGCTATGTTACAGTACTCTAGATTAGTGGGCATAAGATATCTAGAATAGCATAGCTGAGAAATGAATCAGAATAAAAATTTGGAAAATTTCATCTTAAAGCATGTATTTGTACTTAAATATTTTCAAAGAATCTATTGAGATACTCCACTTGTTTAGAAAAATTAAATGGGATTTTTATTTTTTACTATCACTGTAATGCTTCATGTGCTAAAGAAAAATAGCAAAATTATATATTAGCAGCATATGCATATCGTTTTAGATTGCAGTTTTTCAAAACAATGAATGGTTAAACTGTTAAATGTAAAATTAATCTTATCGCACCTTAAGAGGGTAAAAACTATTGTGAGACATTTCTAGAATAACCAGCTGTGGAGAAATATTGTCTTAAATTCAACCAATTGAACCTGAGATTATATAACCCTTTCCAGAATGAAAGGCAAAGGAACTGGCAGGATTTAAAACAAAACAAAACAAAACAAAACAAAAAACAACAAACAACAAACTGATGTTCTAACTATAATTTCATAAATACGGAGAATCATGAATCATATGCAGAAGCATGACATATTTCTCCATTTTTACAGGAAAATATACCAAGAGAACAATGCCAAGGTTAGGCAGGAGTTCTATCTTCCTGTACCGGGTGCCAAAGTCTACCATTCCAACAGGTGGGCACTGCCAACTCTGTCATCAAAATAGGGAGTTCATATCCTTCAAACATCTCTCTGCCAAAAGTCAAACAGCAATAAAAAATCATGAGTAAGATGAACCTATTTTCTAATAAAAATTAATCCGATCTAAATCTTCTGACTTTGAAAGCAATGGAGATAAATCTATTAATAATGTATCTGCCACTATCCACAGGGAACTTGACAATTAATAAGTGCAAATGGATAAGATGCAGAATGATGATACATATTGCATATAATTGGGTTTATATTTACCAACACAAACAAACAAGGAAACTAAACACCAGAAGGTGAATAATACAAAATATATCACTAGCTACTGTTACTGACCTAAATGAAGAAGCTGATATTCGTAATCTCAGTATATTCAACATATCCCCTCTCACACCCCTACTTGCCCTAACCAAAATGAGATTTGGATATTTCCTATAATGCTCCTATAGCGTCAAACAAATTTTATGAAGAGCTTCAATATCTCATGATAGAAACATATCCCATTCATTTATTCCCATTAGTGGTTGCTCACATGGTTAACCATCTTCTTGTCAAATGCCCACTGTAATAACTGCCTTGAGTTCCAGCCATTCTCACAAGTTTCCAGGACCCCCGGGTCACTACATCCTGAGGAGTGACGGTCAGTTAGGGCTTTGACATCCAAATGCAGAGAAAACAAGGGTAATCCGTCCACCACTTACCTAGTTCTCTAGGGCTGCCTAACAAATTACCACAGAATGGATGGTTTAAAATAACAGAAATTTATTGTCTCATTTCCCAGTTCAAGAGACCAGAAATCCAGAATCAAGATATCCAAAGTGCCACGTGCCCTCTGAAGTCTGAAGTGAGTCATCTGCCCCGGGCCCCTCTCCCAGCTTCTGGCTGTGGCCCCCTTCTCTCTGCCTGCGTCCCCTCTCCCTTTCTTTTAAGGGCCCCCCCACTCCAGCATGACCTCATTTTAACTTGCCTAATTCCATCTATAGAGACCCTATCACCAGATAAGGTCACATTCTATGGTACTGGGGACTAGGATGTCAGTATATCTTTAAGTGGGGGAGAATTCCACCCCTAACAAACACTATCATCCTTTCTCTTCCTTCATCGCTGATAGTGACTGGTCCAAAGTGATGCTGGTCCAGCAGAGAGGCAAAGGCTGCACCAGCTCCTGCAGGCAACACGACCCCATGTCAGCAAAAGGTGCGCGTTTGTGGCACTGTACGCTTAGTACTTGCAATTCTCCAGCAGACCCGTATCTCAGCATATGGGTAACCGCTAGAAGATCAGGTAAGTCACTTTATACACCACCCCCTTCTCTTTCTGGGAGTCTGTACTCAAGGGTGGTAGAGATTATTTTTCCTTATTTTTAATTATTAAAAATGTGTCTAATTTCATTCTCCTTTTTTTTCAGGCAACGGGACTGGCTACTCTATTTAGTGAAGTACACTTTCCAGATTCAAGTTTATTTAGTCATAAACAAGAACACTTCCAAGCGGTTCTAAGGTGTTCAAAACTGGGTGCTGAAGGTGATGGGGGCTGGTCAGAGCACAGGTAGATCTATCTGTAGAGCTGCCACAAGATAATTTTTCTGGCACTGTTCTCACTGTAAAAAGAAATAGCAATAGGAGCAATATAAATTAGACAATT
The DNA here is from genome assembly GCF_015220235.1 of Choloepus didactylus. Taxonomy (NCBI): domain Eukaryota; kingdom Metazoa; phylum Chordata; class Mammalia; order Pilosa; family Megalonychidae; genus Choloepus; species Choloepus didactylus. The sequence goes on from NC_051322.1 coordinate 8,893,678, forward strand.
AAAAAAACCTGCTGATTGATAGCAGTTGACTAAAATGTGTAAGAAAAAATCAAGCACAAAGCAATTATACAAGAAAAATAGCGATCTCCGTTAAGTTTTATAATGTCTATAAAATGTCTAAAATCAGGATGAAAGAGATTCTCGTTAACTTTTATTGATAGTTAACCACTGATAAACTTGGATATCATATTGTGGTATCAAAATGGTATCAGGTGTCATACATAGCATCTTGAAGTATATCTTAGTTTGTGGCAGCCCATGGCCTCAGCAGAACAGGCCTGCAGATCTTTGGCGCACAGCAGTCTGCCTGACCTAGGCAGCTAAATGTTTAACCTATTGCCTTTCTAAGCCAGTAAAGAGAAAAAGGGTAAATTGACCTTAAAATGTAACTTTATGGGAAGCAGGCAGGAAGTGAGAGGCTCTCAGTCTCACAAAAAGAGCAAAATGTAATTGTTCAAGTGTTATTCTAGTCCTTCCTGCACTACCCCTCAGGTCAGAGTGACCTGTTCCTGCATCTATGCTCCCCCCACCCTTAGGAAGGCCTTTGTCTTAAACCCTTATAAATGGCTTGCTGTCCTCTTTGCATCTTGTGATCCACTTCCCTGCGAACGCAATGCCTGCCCGGCCTGAGAGAGCCGTCATGATCTCTCCATGACTTCTCACCCTGTGAGTAAGCCCTGAATAAACGTTCATGCATCAGAAAATGCTTGTTGTCTTCTTTGGCCTCTGGACTGGCATGGCCCTCATGGGCTGTGACATAGTTCTTGATAAAATAACTACTAACAGACATCTATGACTTGGTGATTTACATGATGGCATAGAGGTTTTTGAATCAAAACCAATGATATTTCTTGATATACTTATAGACTTACAGAAATCAGAGCAAGGAAACAATAAAGTTAAATACCCAAAGTTTTTGTAGTAAAATATTTCCTGTAATACATGCTTCATGGATTTTTGCTAGGACAATAAGTTGAATTTGGCATATGTATGTTTGAATAGGTACGTGTTGAAGTCATATAAATGAATTAAAAAAACAAGCTTTAACATTTTGAAGAATTGTTTAAAATTTATCAAATGGAATAGAAAAGTGTTCCCAATACAGAGGGGTCCATTAAAACTACTTAAAATGTAGTAATAAAGAGATCAATGTCATATAGAAAAATTATGCACAATATTCTTGGTGGAATGGACAGTACCTTAAAGACACACACACACACACACACACACACACACACACACAATTAACTCACAATAAATACCAAACTACTTTTTTTATAAACTCATATTATTTCCTTATTAAATAATATTCAAAATAAAAACTGGCAGACTACTAAAAATATATCCAAGGATTGCCCCCCCCCTTCAGAGACCCAAATTATAAAACTGTTCACTTGTTTACGCTTTTGAGAGGACATGTTATAAAGAGCTCTGGACTGTTTAAAAACATAATCTGTGTCCCTCGTGGGTTGGGAACTGATCTTTTGTGTCCTTTTTGCCCATTACAGTAACTGGCACACAGCTGGGGCTCACACATTTTTCTGACTCAAGGTACGTTCAGAAAAAAATAATTTATACAATAATGTTTCATAAAATCCTCCTATCTCACAAATTTTCACAAAGTAAGTAGAGTATCAACATTCAATTAATTTGGGATTTTAAGACAAAACCAACGTTAGGGTGTGGATTTATACTTCCTTGACGACTCTTGCACAAGAGGCTGTAGACGTATGAGACTGTTCCTCCAATATTTCAAAAGTCCAAATTTTCAAACTCTTCATGAAATCCCTATTTTATAAATGAAATAAGTTATCTACCTACCTATTATCTGTCATCTCTACCATCTATCTATCTAATAATCTATCTATCAAATATGCTGAAGAAATAGGTGTATTTGTAGCACTTTGCCTCCAGGGTAATACTTCCAGTTTTAAATGACAGAGAGATATAGAAGAAAGTCTCTTGTAACCACCTCAATCATCTCCGAGGGCTCTGTCTGAATCAGCTGTGCAGAAAATCATCTACTCCCCAAACGCATTCAACCAGATGGAATTCTGCTACTACTTGACTGAACCTGTTCTTCAGAAGGCAGAGCTGATTAAATATATCACGCTTTATGACATTAGAAAAGGCATTCTACCCAGTGGACCATGTAGGGGAGAAAAAAACTATTTCATATAAAGTCTTGATCTAAATAACTGTCAAAAATGCAATAAAATCTCCTCCACCAAAAGAAATGAGGGCTATAAACAGGGATTTTCTTTCTGTTCTGGTCAGGTCAATATTAAAAACGGTGATTTTTCTCTGCTACAGAAGCTTTGCAATTTTATCGTGTTGGAATTGGGGCTTGCACTTATCGTTAGCTGGATTTTGTACGCCTGGCTTAGAAAAATCTCTGCTTTAATGCGACATGTTAAATGTGTAATTTGCAGATTTACATTTCACTTCAGAAAATATATTACTGCCAAATCATAAATGGAAGGCAAGTGTGCTTGACCTTCTGCTTTGACTTTTTCCTATGTTCTCTCCCTATTGAGTTGCTTCTACCTTATGACTACAGTTGTCCCTGGCATTCAAAAATCAATATTAACGACCAGAATATACCTTATAAATTGGTTTTCACCTGGTCATCATGGTAATGGTATGAGTCCATCAATATTTTCAAAGGATAATTTATCATTCTTGTCTTAACCCACTTTTCTTTCTCTCCTGACTTCACTACTTTGAGAGCAATAAATTATTATTTTTCCAATTACTGTTTCATTTTTTTCCTTGATGATATACAAATAATCCTTAATTTTGCCAACCTTGCCTTTTATATAAATGGAGAAGTTTGAGTTATATTATTTTTAAAGTGTCTCCTGACTCTCTAATATCTTTGGAAATTTCCTCCCAAATCCTTGGTCATTTTTCCAAAATAAGTTTTATTTCTCTTTCCTTCCATTTACACTAGGCAAGGGTCTAGCAAATTCTTCCATTCCTGAATCTCTATGCCTTTTTTCCTAACCTAAAAACACACTGACATATTATCACACTGAAATAATAATTCTTGCATTCCATATCATGTTTAAAACCTTCCAATAGCTTCACAGTTTTACTTCGGGTTAATTTCAGAATTATTATCTGTTTCTATATTTCCTATCCCCATATAATGCCCATTTATTATAATAAAAATACTCTTAGAAAGAAAATGGTTTCTTTACTATAAGCTAAAAATATCACAATCAGTCCTTAATTGTTTATCCCGCTCTTACAACCAAGATTGTTTTCTCATGTAACATCCCATTTATCATCTTCAGGAAAACTTCTTTGAATTACTACAGTTTGAAGCACCTGCCCAAATATCTTGGCTGTTATTCAGATATCATTTCACGTAGAGTTACAGGCTCAGTGATATTAAAAATCTTATCTTTAGAGCTCCAAACGTGTGTGACAGTTAGTCATTCAAATAATTAGCTGTAAAAAGTTTGATAACAGAGCATCTACGTAACTATTTCATGTTATCTCCTGAACTAGATTTTAATTTCCTACATGCTAAGTAGTGAACCAAACGAACTAGAACCCAAGAGGATGAATGTATGCCATATACTTTTAAGGTAGAATTTTTTCAACTTATATGAGATTTGGAGTAGAAAATGTCATTAACTCCAAGTAGATTTATTGGCTCATGTGGGACATGTTTCCAAGGGAATGACTTCAGAACACCAACAAAAATAGATGCATGATGTCCCTTCACAAATATTCTTGGAATCTCAATGGATATTTTTGTACCTCTTATTACATCTTAACACATGAAAGATTCACAAGCAGTGCGAAAATACACTTGAAAATGTACTGATATTAATGCTGCAGCTCAGTATGGAGATTCACAATGTTATATTAAGAATGGTATTATATTAGCTTAATGTAATGATAACAAAATACAATGCTAATACACCTTGATGAATGGACACTAAACTTTCCATATTGCATTAACAGTATATTAAGGAAACTATAAAACAATAATAATACAGTGTGATGGATGAGTTCCATGTTATTGCCTATACTTATGTATATAAAAGGAAAGTACTTTCATGTATTTTACACTAAGTCAAATCTATTGCACACTGTCACCATATTAGTCAAAATATATTTGGATTATTTTTTACCTCTGCACACTCAAATATTTCTAGCCTGACTCCTTTTTAGGATAGCAGAGTATGCTTCATTCAATTTAAGATGCCCCCTGGGGTAGATTTCAGGAGCACCCACAATTCTAAGGTTGCTTTCCTCAGGGTTCAGAATTGCTTCTAAGTCTGGGTGGTAGGAAAGTTTCTTTGTAGCCTTGGAGCATCAAATTCTGTGAGAAGATAAGCTAAGGGAAAATTTCTTTGTAAATGTTGGTTGAGTCAAAATGTATAAAAACCACGATAATAGAATTAATTATCTGTCCAACTCCAAATCAACTATTCTTTCTGTTTTTATTTCTAATAAAAGTTGACCTTCTCCTCCTAGTCACTTAAATTCAAAAACCTGATAAAAACATTTTAGGCAGCCCTTCTGCATTAACTGCATAATTGACCCACTGCTATTTTTCAGATTTTAACTTTGCAAGATCTCTTGCATTTGTCCCCTCCCTTCCAGCCTCATTCTAATGCCATTGTGTTTATTGCTAAGTCCCAAACTGAGTCCTGTTTTATGGCCTTGAAATTGTGTCCCTTACCTCCATTTCATGTCTAATCAACCCGACATTATTTTGTCACTTAATCTTTGAATGTGTTTGCAATCAAATCATAACACTGCTCAAAACTCAGTGGATTTGTTTGCTCACCGAGCCAAATATAAAATCCAGAAACCAACACTCAATACCCTAAACAATGTTGCCCAGATCATCTTTCAAGACTTTTTCTTTTACTCTCTTGTCAAATCAAAGACAAAGTTTAAAAATTTAGAAAAGTAAGGCCATTTATTTATCAAAAGAAGACAATCTGCCAAGTGGGGAGTGCTTTATGCTGAGAAAGAAGCACCTGTTTCCCCTGCTTATAGAATAAATACAGTGAGGTTACTGATGGGTTAAACAAAAACAATAAGAGATGCTAACTAACAAAATTTATTTACCTCCAAAAAAAGTCATGTTTTTAGGGAAATCAAGACTCAGGTTAAAAGAATACCAGGACATCCTGGCACTTGGCAGGGTTGGAGAGCTGCAGATAACTTGTCTCACAGATCACTTGTCTTAGGCAAATGTGGTAGATTTCAAGTTGGACAGACAAGTCAGCTTTTACTTTAAGTTGGTCTTTGCCTAAGACACATACGAACAAGTTTCTTCCAGGCCTTGCTAATCCATTTAACTCTCAATATATTATTCCAACGTGTTTTTGATTTTACTTTCTGCATATTTTCCTGTTTTTCTGGCATATTCTATACTGTAAAAGGCTTTTCCGAACAATTTTTCCCCTGTGGGAATTCAACTTTTCCTTCCAATCCTTCTCAAACAATTAAATTCCTGTGTTCTCTCCTTCTTAGACTAACATATTTTCAATATCACTTTTGTTACTTAGAATGTTCTTAATTATAAAATGCCTCTTTGTGTCTTTGATAAACAGTGCATATTAATAAACGGTTTGGATTAAAATTCATAAGTGTGTATAATTTTTTCAGCATTATTAAATTCTACCTGGGGTATAAGTAAGTATTTTAGCATGCCACAATATACAGTACCACATTGCACAGATGACTTTCTTTACATATCCAAACTTTATCATCTCAAAGTTCTGGCTCTAATTTCTCCTAGAAGTTATTATTATTATTTTTAATAAATGATCACTTTTATTGTTAGCAATGCACAACACTGGCCTGGCTTTGCACTGTGTGCCCTCGGTCAAGGTATAGTCAAATAACTATGGCTGCAGGTTCTTCTGCACGATCCGCAATTCAGACACAGACAGAGCTGGGGGGTGGTAGAGAGGGGACTGTCGCAGCCCCAGCCTCTCTGTGCTGGGTTGGCCAAGGCAAACACACCTTCTACGGAATGATGAGAAAATGGTAGCATGGCGCCCTCGCAGAGCAAACCTGGGGGCTGCTAGGAAACTACCCTTCCGAACCTTTGGGTCCAGGCCACCCTAGAAGGAATCCTAACATCTCCTACCACACAAAATGCCTCCTTGATTAGAAGGAAAAATTGCACTATGAATCTGACAAAATATCTTCCAAATATTTATGTCTTGTATTCCCATTTAAACAGTTTACTCTTTGGTAAAATAAACTATTAAATAGCTTATTTCTGGCAGGTAGTTGCTAAATAGTGTCAGTTATTGGTTTAACTCAATAAGTAATACTTATAGGAGAGCAAAAATGTTTCCAGTGCCCTAAGATAAATAGGCCCCTTGGTTCAGTTCTGAATCATTAGGTCAACACTCTTAAGTATTTATAGTGCTTCACAATATACATAAGTGTCAGAGTCTACTAGTAATTAAATAAGAGAAACATCTTATCAATAACCACATAAAGGAAAACCAACCAACAATCAGTAAAACACAGGCAAATTAAAACTAGCATAAGATATAATTCTCACATCTGGGATTAGAAAATTTGATAGATACTTAACACCCAGTGTTGACAATTGTCTTGTAAAATGACTACTCTTCTTTCTTGTTGGTGGAAATGTAAATTGGGATGCCATATTAGGACTTCATTTAGGCAATAGCTATCCAAATTTAAAATCAGTAAACCCACCACTGGATATTTATTGGCATGAGATGGATGCATCTCAGATTCACTCAAGAGTACTCACCGCTGAACTATTTACATTTCTAGAAAATTTGTATTTATTTAAAAAACAATATTATTTAGTGATTAACATACATACATACATGCATTACTTGAAAACTTTTAACTTCTCTGAATACCTTATATAAAAAGATATACCTTCACCCCTATCCAATAATTTCTTGCATCACCAACTTCTTCATAATGGTCTTTTGACCAATTGAATGCAAGCTCAACTGGCATTTGCCATGTCTAAGTAGAAGCTTTAACAGCCAACATCCAGTCCCACCATTTATTTTCTTTTTTTCTGCCATCAGACAGCTGTATCCTTTACAGGGACCGTACCTTCAACCTGAATTCCAGAATGGAGGCAACACACAGCTTATCTTCAGCCAAACCGCAACCAACATGTAAAATATTGAAATAAACCTTTGTTGTATTAAGACATTGGAATTTATGAGTTGGTTGATAAGTCACACGATCTAGCTAAAAAAGGAGTAATGCAATATGTTTTAAACAAAACGAAGGGTTGTAAATGGAGTCTAATTCTAAGATATGAAGTCCACTCTCAAAACACCGCGGAGCCCTTCAGTTCACACAAAGGACTCTCAGCTTGATCCATTTATCCTTGGTAAACAGATTGAGCAGAATAATTTAAACTTATGCTTCCTGGAAACAAACCATTAGGCCAAATATGACTCACAATCGGCTTCAGATCTTTAGACGCAGGTTCTTACAAGCTCCTTTCATTTTGCTTTTGTTTGGTTGACTTCTCTGGAAAGACTTTTTAATGAAATATATTAATCTACTCACTGATGAACCCAGTAAGGATGTAATTTTCCCCTTTCTCTTAATCTGAATATCTCTTCTGACAGTAGCTATATTGAAAATATTTCCATCATGAAGGTTATTTACTCCTGCATAATTACTCATTTAATTGTGCTTAGAATAAATTGACAGTGAATTCATTGTGATTTGTCACCTTATAGTGCAGCTACTGTGAGAATTTTCCACTCACCTTACAGTTTCACAGCCCAGGAAACTGCATGTTTGGATTCTAGCACAAGTTCTATCATTTTGCTTAGTCTTTAGAGCATCACATACCCTCAGAAGTAGTTCTTTATATTTTTAAGTTATATCCTCAGCATAATAAAATAAAATTTTACAAATATTTCTGTAACAAATTTTGGCATTTTTCAAATATAAGCTTATAATATCTACCTTATTCTCTTTGCTTTTCATTCATTACACTTGGGCTTTACCTCTGTGGCTGGAAAACTTGTTCTTATTACAATACTGCCTCAAAAAATTCATAAAATTTCAGGCTAAATAAAGTTATATTTCATATATTTTTTCTTGAGAAACTCAAAGCATTTTCCAGATATATTCATGATCCTTACTCTTATAAGTAAAGAGCATTTTAACCTAATTTTTTAAAGGAAATTATCCACCATGAAACATAAGTGACTAGAGGAACTGGCCTACAATTGTAACTTTATAATTTCCATTTTTACTGTTACCAAGTAAAATCATTTCCAATCAAGTTCAGTTAGAGTGACATCATCCATATGGATTTCCTATTTCACTCCAGCTTAAAATTACATAAATAATTCTTTTCATCTGCTTACCTTTTTGGTGGTTGTTCCCTTAGTGATAGCTCTCTAGCCTGCCTTAGCAGGAGCTGTAAAAAGAAAGGAAAGGAGGAAATTAAGTTCTGTCCTGGTTTGCTGTAGTCCAAGGATGTCCTGGAATTAGGATCAGTAGTCTTTGTTGAGGCCATATAAACTTTATTAATTACAGTGATGTGGGTGATAACACTTTGGCTGAATTTGCTTGAAAATCAGTATGTCCTCCACTAGTTTTACTACTTTAATCAAAATGTTAGTCCTTCATTCATCATTAGCCAGCCAAGATGCCCTGATATCATCTGAGAAATCACTGGCCTGTGATGATTTGATAGCATTTAGCTCAGTATAAGTCTTAAGTTCTCCCCATCTTTGATTTTGGCAATTTACATGACCCTACCTCTCTCTAACTTACATTCCTTTTTCTGGATGGGCCTCCCTGTTCTTGTTGCTGCTGATTTTGTTTTGTTTTGTTTTGTTTTTGTTTGTTTGTTTGTTTCCCAGTGTGTTGTAATGGGAACTTTTTCCATAAACAATTCCTGAACACATGTGCTGCTTCAAGTTTTCTTAAAGAAAATGACAATCAAATAAAATGGGCAAATAAATTGAACAGACATTCCAAAAAGAGGTTTTTCCAGATGGCAAATAAGCATGTGACAAGACCCCTACCATTTACACCCACCCACAGAGTTAAGAACTGACAGTACCAAATGTTGGCCCAAATGTGGAACAACTGGGACACTCACATTTCACTGGTGGGAATAGAACTGGTAAAGCCACTTTGAAGAACCATTTGCCATTATCTACTAAATCTAGCAATGAAAAAGCAAACTACTGATATCTTTAATAACTTGGATTAATCTCATATTCACAATATTGTTGTGATGTAAAATAGTTCATACTCTATGACTCCACTGAGATGAGATTTGGAATTAGGGAAAATTAAGGTATGATGACAGATAATAAAAAAGTGGTTACTTTGGTGAGTTATCAGCCAAAAGAAGGGCATAAGGATGCCTTATGGAGCTCCACAAAGATACTACCTTTAATTTTGTGATGGTCTTTCTGGATATATGTCAAAATCATCAAGCTTCAAACTTGAGATTTCAGCCCCTCCCTCATGGTCTAGTGGTTAGGATGAATAAAAAAAAAAAAAAAAAGATTTCTGCCCTATACCATATATAAGGTTCACCTTACTGAAAGAAAAACAAATGCCAGCATATGATTTAAAACATAAGAGAAGATAAAGCTAATTCTGAGAAATTTTTGACTCCATATTATCAGCATCTACATTTTACCAGAATTGTCTTGCTTTACCAAAGCATATTATGGAATATTTCAAGATTTTTGAATCAAAATGCAATACAGGTAAATAATTACACATGTAATCCCTCCCCCCCAACACACATGCACACACATACATATATTCAACAAATTTTGAGTGAGTTTCTACTTGATACACCACATTTTTAATAGTGCCTCTTACTATCTTTTGAGGACCAAATCTCAATGTCCATCCCAAACACTCAGGAAAAGGAGAGATCCGGAAAGCAATCCAGTTACTATCAGGAGCCAAAGGTCTCGTGGGTAACTGTGAGGCTGGGCATCAGGCCTTAAGCTGGAAGCAATATTCTACCCAGATAGGTGGTCCTTGGAAGGTACAGAAATTACGCTACGGTAGCACAGAGCCCAAAGACCCAAAGACATGAGTAAATAGGAATATTTCACTAGGATACCGCTAGGGGGTAACCTTCAAATCTCACCAGTCACTTCCTGATATCACCAGATTAGCAATTGCTTCCTAAGATTGCAATAGCCAGTAGCAGGGATTGGCCAACTTGGTTTCCACTGGTTTTGGAAAGTGGAGGTAATGTTGTAGTTCAGGTGACGCTATTCCATGTGGCCTTTCACTAATTTTCACCGTGATTGCCACCTGATATTTGTGTCCTAGATTGTTGTACCATAGGGAAATTATGCTCAAATACACGATCGAAAATTATTACAACTCTTCTTTTTTTAATTCATGCTTGAAATTAAGGACTGCATACAATAAATACAATAAGCTCAGTGTCTTCTGCTAATGATCTCTTGAAATCTGTGTTTGCAATTATAAATAACTCACCCCTAATCCACATGACTCAGTTCACAAATTGAGTTGGCTACACTGGCTAATGAATATTTTGGCTGTGTATGTGTTTATATTTATTGTTAATCCACTTCAAGGAAATGATATCTTCCCTAATCCTATTAATGGACATCTGAGCTGAATCTAGTGAACATTTTCTCTTCTTGTGGAGATAAACAGTGGCGCTTTTGCAACAAGCATTGTTGTTGGAAATTCAGGTGAACAGTATTAGTCTACAGGTATGCAAAGTAAAAACAGATGTTTTTGCTTTATTCTGAACTGTCATCCCATGGATTTCAGAGATCGAGGGAAAACTTAATTAGATTTCTTTTTTATTTCCCTTTCTCTGAAAGATAAGGGCATATGATTAACATTCAAGAAATCAAGTTGTCTATTTTCATTAACACATAATGATATCCTTAGAACACTGTATTCTTTTTGTTTCACAGCTGTAGTACATTAGATACAAATCAGATGATTATGAACATTACAAAGTGTTTTACTTGTAAGAAAATATTCTTCGAAGTAAAAATTCATTTCCACCAATGAAAACTCTGATATCCTACAAAAAAGAAAATAAATTGTAGGGAGTTGTCTTTTATTGATTACTGGATGTGTCATGAATTTTCAGATCATTTGAGAAAAAAATGTATTCCTGTACAGTATATAGATATTTAGATGTGCACACTAATATTCTAGCTTGTGTAGCCTTTCTTAGAAAAGAATAACTGAAACTGGGGTGGGGGGGGAATTTAACAGGAAATATTCTACTCTCCATGTAAATGACACAATTGTAAATCTAAGATAAATTATTTCTAATTTCCATGTAACTGATCTTTTCGTAAGATGATAGATTTGTTTATCTCTCTCTCAAACAGATATTTTGGTCCCAAAACAGAGATACAGGGGTCACCAGGAATAGTGTTGCTCATTTCCTCCTGAGCTGTAACACACACCTGAGGCAGCCGTTCTGCCCTCGTGCCCTGCTTTGCTGATGGATGGCTACCCAACGCCATTTAACACCATTTAAATAACGGACCATCAGGACTTCTCTGGGTGCTGTGTGAATTCCACTGCTGAGTTTACATTCTATACCTCAGGGCTGTGTTTCATATGCTTAAAGGATTCACCTTTATTCACCCATGTGTCAATAGTGTACAATTTATATGCTTCATTCTTTCCTTTTATGCAGTCATTTAAAAAATAAAATTTCCACTCATATGTGTTCCCATTCAAAGAGACTTGTGTGGAAGACAGAACTCACCCTCCCAACCTTCTTCTCCTCCCACCGTCTTGGTTCCACTATCCACCTGTGTCCATTCAGCCCTCGGGCCAACTCAGGTTCTGGGTGGATGCCCCTTGGTCTAAAATTAAATAGCGCCTCTGTCCTCCTTGCCTGTGCTTAAGGGTGGAATTATGATGTGTGAGGTAAGTTTGCCAGGAGCTTTGGGGAAAGTAACCTATGGCTACTGTTTACCTGTGTGCTCTTTCATGGGGGTGAGGGGAGTCTGGGGGTGCCACAGCTCTGAAGCCATTGAAGGGGGCTGTCCCGTGGGGATGCTGACATGGAACGTGGCCCAGCACAACACAAACTCATCTGTCCTGGCTTGGATGGTGCCTACAGCCACTTAACTAGCCATCTCTGTGGCGTCAAACCTTGTTATGCAATAAAATGCATATATTTTGGGGGTCAGTGATTTTGAATGAGGTTTCCTCTCACTGACAGGTGAGAGGACATGGAGGGTGTAGAATTAGGTATCAACAGCAGGGGTTGAAAATGGCTTCTGGGTGGCAGAATTGGTTGATGGAAGGAACAGAAGACAGGGCAGGGAAGTTACTCCTCTCCCAAAAGGGAAGGTGGTTAACATTGCTATGAGATCATAAAAATGTGGCTAATTATAATTTTTTCATCTTGATTTTTGATATTGAGCCTAGGCACACAACTTTATAATGGGAAAATGGAGATGAAAAGCAGAAATTGGGCATGAGTTGGCTATTTTTTTTGCAATTTTCTGTAGCATGTAGTAAGGTTTTATAAGAAAGAGTGGTTTCTCTAAATACAAGATTGTAAGTGGAAGAAAGAGTAGGAGATAAGATTGGGACAAAATGAAAGTCTAAGCTCCCCATTGGCACTTCTGCTTGGCCCTCTTTGTCAGACTTATAACACAGGCCCAGAGGGAATGAGTGAGTTGTAATAGAGGCAACAACTTCTCCAGCTGCTGTGCTGCAGCATTTCAAGAACGTTAAACAGAGGGCTGGGTACGAACAAACACTGTGGCTGGTGTACTGGATTTCCTTTCAAAATTCATGACTAAATAAGCACTTTGGTCTAAGCTATTAGTTCAGAAACTGGGAAAAGCAAATAGAACAGGGAACTCTTAAGTGAATCCTATTTCCAATAAAATCCTAAGCCTGGTTGAAGCCAAATCTTAACCAGAAGGGAATTCCCAGCTGCTGAGTTCCCACCTTTAAGAACCAGCCTGCTACAACCCTATTTTAGGCTGGACTCCCAGAAAGTATGGTCTTCCCAATATCCAACTCAGATTTGACCATTGAGGACAATGGACAAGGAGCATCTCCTCAAGGGCAGAGCTAAGAACAGCGGATAACAAGGGAAAAAGGAGATTCAACCAGAAAGCAGAAGGAAATATACATATTGGTCAAGAAAAACATAAAACAAAAACTCATCTATTTCTGTAGGAATCTTCATTCTTCCGTGCATTAGAGGTCTACTAAACCTAAGATATAAGCTCTATATGAGGGACTCGGAAAATGCAGCCCATGGGCCAAAAATGGCTTGCCTCTCATTTTTGTAAATAAAGTTTTATTGGAACAAAATCACCCCCATTCATTTATTTTCTATGCCTATTTTCATGTTACAAGAGCAGAGTTGAGTAGTTGTGACAGAGACCATATAGTCCACAAGCCTAAAATAGTAGCACAGTCCTTTACATTTGAAAAACTATGCCAACTCCTGTTATAGATCCATGACTAGTGTGCTGGTTTGAATGTATTATGTTCCCCAGAAAAAGCCACATTCTTTGATGCAATCTTGTGGGGCAGACATTTTAGTGCTGATTAGATTGGAATTCTTTGAGTGTTTCCATGGAGATGTGCACCACCCAACTGTAGGTAATAACTCTGATGAGATAATTTCCATGGAGGTGTGGTCCTGCCCATTCAGCGTGAGCCTTGATTACTGGAGCACTATATAAGCTCAGACAAAAGGAGCCAGCTTGCTACAGTCAAGAGGGACACTTTGAAGAACGCACAGGAGCTGCAGATGAGAGACAGTTTGAAGATGGCCATTGGAAGCAGACTCTTGCTCCGGAGAAGCTAAGAGAGGACAAATACCCCAAGCGCAACTAAGAGTGACATTTTTGAGGAACTATAGCCTAGAGAGGAACATCTTGGGAGAAAGCCATTTTGAAACCAGAACTTTGGAGCAGACACCAGCCACGTGCCTTCCCAGCAGACAGAGGTTTTCCAGACACCACTGGCCATCCTCTAGTGAAGCTACCCGATTGCTGATGTGTTACCTTGGACACTTTATGGCCTTAAGACTGTAACTGTGTAACCAAATAACCCCCCTTTATAAAAGCCAATCCATCTTTGGTGTTTTGCATTCCAGAAGCATTAGCAAACTAGGACAACTAGTATGTGTTAATTTTCTTCTATTTTCTGAATGGATATTGCTATTGCAAGCATGTCAGTTAGCTAGTGCTGTAAAATAAACCAACTCAAATTCAGCGGCTAAAACAGCAATCTATTTGTTATTGTTCATGATTTTGCATCTCACTTGAGTATTTCTTCTGTGGTTGGAAGAGCTCACTCATGTGCATGCAGTCTGAAGTGGGTTGCGTAGGTGGCTCTTTTCTGGAAGAGATCAGGGGTCAGTAAACCTTTTTGGTAAACGACTGCAAAGTAAGTATTTTAGGCCTTGTATGCCATATTCTGTATCTGTGGCATATTCCCATGTCTATTTTTTAACTGCCCTTTACAAAATATTAGAAAAATAAACAAGCAAACATTCTTCACAAGAGGGTCTATACAAAAACAGACTGTGGGAGGGATTTGGCCTTTTACCCCTGATCGAGGCTGTGCTCGCTCTTATTTCTGGGGATCAGCTGGCTGTAGATTGCTTTAGCATGGTGTCCACAGGGTCAACTGGGTTCTCTTCCATGTGATCTTTCATTTTCCATAAGACTCATTTAGGCTTTTCGCGTGGCAGTTACAAGAGAGCAGAAGCAAGCATAGCTCTAGTTTGGTATATGGATTGCTGAAAATTCTGCTGCATTAATTTGGCCAAAGGAAGTTATAACAGCAGCCAAGATTTGAGTGCTGGAGATAAAGGCTCCAACTCTATGAGAGGAGCTTCAAAGTTCATTGCAAACGTTATACACAGGGAGGGGTTAAAAAAAAAAAAAGACTATTTTTGCCATCTGCTTACTACCATAGTTTTCCTGTCACCTTTCCTCTAATCTACATTGACCAACTAGGGGATGGGCAACCTATCCCCACATACCAGAGATAGCTCTATCAAGATGGAAGGAGGATGACGTGCACATCAACCGGAGTTCCTAAAATTGGAGCTGGCTACAGTAGCAAGATGAGACTTTTCTCACTTTTCAGGGAGAGTGCATTTTCTGCAGATCAAAGCATTAATAGGAAGAAGGGTATGAAGAAGGATATGAGTGGATGTTTGGCAGCCAATGCATTGGACTGGACTCTACAAGTCTATCCTACTGAAGGTTGACACCTAAGTCCAAACACCTCTCCTCCTTTCCTTCTCTCGATCACCTTTCCTTCTCTCTATCAGAATTATCCACATTTCTCTATTAAACCATTGACTTAGTACCCAAGAGTGCACACTGACTGTTCTAAGCAAGTTGGGTGCTTGTGTTACTCTGGTTAGTGATTTGTTTAGGTCATGTGGAATTGAAAGTCCTCCATTAATTTAAAATCATTTTATGTGTGGTTTTCAATATTTTTAGCAATTCCAGAGTATGTAAATTTTATGTGCATTTGTATGTTGTGTAACTTCCATGAGAGTAGAACGTGTCTGTTTCCCACACAAGGAATGGAAAATGCCAGTTCTCTAAAGAAGCTCTGAGGATGTGGAACTGGTCCTGCTATTTCCTAAGAAGGGAAGAGAATCAGAACTCAATTTTTATAGAGAAGTCATTCATAAAACAAAGTGGAAATGATTTTAGGTAAATAACTGGGCCCAAATTAATATTTTATATGGCTTTTTATTTTGGATAAAGTAAAATGTTGCAAGAAATAAACTAATGAATGGATCTCCAAAACAGTAATGAGAAGGAAAAGCAAAAGGACATTACTTAATTTGATCCAGTGACATCTAGCAGGTGCAGTATAATACAAAAATGACAAATGTAGAAAGCATGGAGCTCCAGGAAAAAGTAGCAGTGTCTAAAATCAATAAGTACTTGCCACATTGTAACAAGGATAGTGTATCGATTTTTCAAACTTTCGTCTGTTTTCATTTGGAAACTTGCTATTTGATCCAAGCTGTAGACTTTTTCATTAACATATGAATGTTAAGCTAATGTTCAATTGCCCATCTCGCTAAATAAATTATTTGAAACTCTAATGAGCAGATACATGCCAAACTTGTACTACACATAAAAATGGGTTTTTCCCTGAGAATTTTTATTTTGTTAATGACAGAAAACTCACACATACACACACTTTAAGATGCGTAACACTGTGGACATTTTTTACAGCACTGAATTTCATATTTGAATGTGGTCATAAAGGGAAATAGGTTGCATATATGGTACTAGAATACAAATGTTTAAAAATCTGCAGAGCTTCACAACACAAATATTGAACCCTTAGTTAAACCATGGGCTTTTGTTAATAGTACAATGATAAAATTGTGCTTTCATCAATTTTAACAAATGTACCACTTGAAGATAACTTAATAATAGAGTGGTATATGGGAATCCTATATTTTATGCATGATTGTTCTGTAAACCTACAACTTCTCTAATGAAAAAAGGAATAGTACAAAGAATAAGAAAGAATATTTTTAGTAAATTAATAATCCTTATATTATTAGTTAAACTACTATTTTTAGATTTTTTAAAACCTCAAATTTTCTTTTCAAGGAAACTTGGTATAAGCATAGACCATTACATAACATTTCATTTAAAGATTACTTAATACATGATTTGCTTTCCTGACCCTTTTTTATATGTAATAGGATCATTTGAGAGAAAGAAAAAGCATTTATATTTACATAGTTAAAAAATACTAGCATTCCCTTTAAAAAGTTGAAAGCATCACTAAGGAAAAGATATTTTAATAGATTCATATTGAGCCAGCTCATAAATATTTTATCCCAGATAATTTGGTTTAGAATTAAGTTTTGGATAAAAAGGAAAGAATTGGTTTCTGATG
This sequence comes from Choloepus didactylus, assembly GCF_015220235.1. NCBI lineage: Eukaryota > Metazoa > Chordata > Mammalia > Pilosa > Megalonychidae > Choloepus > Choloepus didactylus. The sequence continues at coordinate 8,910,601 of NC_051322.1, forward strand.
ACTCCACTCTGGTACTGCAGAAAAATACTTACATGACTATTCAAAATAGGTTTATAACCATTCAATAGTTATCTAATATTATAGCTGCACTTATTTTCCTTTTTGATTAGATAGGTCATATCATACTCTCATAATTTGGAAAATATAAATTACTGTAATGCATTAAATAAACACTAGCTGAAATCTTATAACTCGGAAGTAACAATATTATTTAAGTGAATTTATGTCTAGTTGTTTTCCTAAATATATGCATACAAATATAAATATATATAATTTAATAATAGCAACATTATTTTAAATTATCAATTATCTCTACTTATCTGGATTACAGATGTTAACCTATTGACTACTATTATACAGTTTGAGAACTCTATCACAGTTTGATTTTCTTCCCTATTCATTACTTCCTTAAATTTCTATAATTTAAGAACCAGAATCATATTTATTATTTATATAATTTGTTATCTTCTTATTCATGAACTTTCAGTGTTTGAATTATACTTAAGATAACAAGACTATTTAAATGAAATATAAGAATTACTAACTGTTAACTCCTTAAAAGTTGCATGACTTTCTATTACTTGGTTCTTTATTTTAGCTAACCTTTCAGGTAGCTAGTTACATCTTGAAGTCATGTTTTTCAACTCTCATTATCTGAATATGTCTAGACTCAATAAAAAATTCTGGAGCTGCCCACCTGGGTACCTATTGTTACTTATTCTTTTGAATGTTAAAGTATTTTTTCATTGTTCCCACTGATACATGGCTTTTTAAAATTTTACATGTTAGTAACTTTTAAATATTTTTAAATCCTTGTACTATAATCTTTTGGAAAAGCCACTTCTGCTTTCTTTCCACCCGTGTGCCTGGGACACTGGATTTCCTTGAGTTTGTATACCAAATGATTTTTTTTTCCTTACATGTTATTTTCTTTTAAATTTTCCCCCAGTCTTTTCTTTACTTCTGAATTAGTATTTATTAGTAGAATGAATTAGAATTGTGGTATGTCTGCTCTTCATCTCACTTTGCTCAGATTTGAGGGAGAGTTCATCCAGAAGCTTCGGAAGACTTCCCTAATGAAGGTTTTTCTCGTAGAGATTGGAAACTAGAAGGATGGCCTCATTTTATACAGCCTCATACACTAAGTTTGACATTTATAAACCACCCGTATGCTTCCCAGATTCTCTCTGATGTGATGGAGGGTATCTGTGGGTCACACTCTTAATCTCTTTAAAGAGCTTTTTGGGTGAGTGAATACTATGACCTTTTGCTCATTTTGAGGTATTAGAAAAATGGTGAATGTCCATATCTTAGGCTTTTTCTCTAGGGTATGCTTAAACTACAGGCACTTTCTTAATTAGCATCTTTTGCAATCTGGATAGGGGATGAAATTCTCAAATCAAGTCCTGGTTCCATTTGGCAGCTCTATCCTCATTTAAGCTCTTTCATCTTGCATTTTCCTACAAGTATTTATTAAGAAGAAAAATGGCCGTACGTTCAACATTTTGCTTGGAAATCTCCTTGGCTAAGTGTCCAATTCCATCATTCACAAGTTCCGCTTTCCATGATTTGGCTAAGCTTTCTGCCACCATGTAACAAGGACACTCTTTCCACCAGTTTCCGCAATCACACGCTGCACTTCTTTTGGGGCCCTCACTGGCACCATCTTTTGTGTCCATATTTCTATCAGCATTTTACCTATGGTGAGTGTCAGGAGAATTAGGCTTTCTCTCCCAGGCTCCTCACTTCCTTCTGGGCCCTCTCTAGCAGAATCTTGACATCATATTTCTGAGAGTGCCTGAAAGGCATTCTAGCTTTTTCTATCATGCTCCTGAGAATTTTTCCAGCCTTTGTCCACTGCCCAATTCCAAAGCACATTTAACATTTTTTAGGTTTTTGTTACAACAACACTCCATTTCTGGTACAATACTCTGTATTAGTCTTCTGTTATTGTTGTAACAAATTACCACAAACTCAGTGGCTTGAAACAAAGCAAATTTATTATTGTAAGGCTTTTGTAGGTCAGAGACCAACATGGATCTTACTGGGCTAAGAGCCCGGGGTTGACAGGGCTGTGTTCCCTTCTGGAGGCTCTCGGGGAGAATCTTTTTCCTTTCCTTTTCCACTTTCTAGAAGTTGCCTTCATTTCTTGCCTCCTTGCCACCTTCTTCCCTTTTCAAAGCCAGAAAGTCTGCACCTCTCTGACCTGCCTCCACTGCCACCTCACCCTCTGACTCTGCCTCTGAGCTGAGGGATTTTCCAAGGGTTCAGATGGGGTCCAGCTGATAATCCAGGAAAAGCTCCCCATGTCAAGATCCATAATCACATTCTGAAAAAGTCCCTTTGTCATGGAAGGTCACATATTCATAAACTCAGGAAATTCAGGGATTAGGAATTGAACATCTACCACACTTATTCACTGATTTTAAAATAAATGGTTTGGCAAAAATAGAGGGATTCTATAAACATCAGAAGTAGACATGGGTGAGAGTGTATTATAATTTAGAGTAAAAGTCTAAAGGTTACTGTGATGATGTATTTATTGACACAAACTGTTGTTGATAAAAACTTATGTTTTCAAATATTAGAAACCAAAAATAAGGGGTATCATGTAAAATAGAAGTTCTCTTAATTAACATGGGGACAATGACCCAGGGAGCCTGATTTAACCAAATCCCCTGAGACATTACATGCACAGAAAAAGAGCATTAAAGTCAAAGAAGAGAAGGGGTATTGAGTAATGTACTCAGAAACAAACAAACAAAAAACCCCAGAAAATCTGTGGGTACAAAGGGAGTCAAAATTGAGGAAGATTGTGCCTTTATTTCTAAATGTCAGCTTTTGACACCAAAAGTGCTTGCCCCAGCAACAAAAACAAAAACCCATTACATTCCAAGTGACTATGATACTGGGTCATATTTGGTGGTTTCTGAGTCTACCCCAAAACATCAGTTTGCAAATTTTGATATTTAATTACTCTCTGGGTGACCCTCTATCTCTTAAATTTCTCCAAAAAATACATACAAAAGAGAGATCAGTATTGACAAGCAGAGCTAACATTGACATCATATTCAAAATCGATCCTCTATTCTGTCCCTGAAATCCATTTCTAGCCTTATTTCATGTGCACTCTGTAGTTAAATTGAATTGGTAACTATTCCCAGGATAATCAAATCAATATACTGCCTTACCTATGATTTTCGCAATGGCTAAAAAAGAGAAGAGAAAATATGCATGCAAATTTGTAACGATAATGATAATATAAATGTTTGATAAAATTCAACACTCACTCATGATTTTAGAAAAAGTTCTTAAGCTGGGAATAATGTCTTAAAGGATATCAAAAAAGGGAAAATATAGAAAACACCATATTTAATGGTGACCACTGAAATATTTTCCCTTGAAATGAAAAAATAAAAATGATCACTATCACCATTTTTATTAAAGGCATTTATATTTTTAGGTTTTAGCAAGCTCAGTAAGCCAAAGAAAAGAAAAAATAAAGACAGAAAAATAAAAAAGAAATTTATAAGAATTGAATGGGTAAAGTCAAAGCTCATTATTCATACATTGTTACAGAATGACTAAGATATTTTAGCAACACCCAAAACATCACTTGTGTTTTGAAATTCCATCAAAAATGTTATTTTTAAAATATTCCATTCACAAAGCATCAGAACTATGAAATTTTTATTTAAAGATATCATTGAAGATACAAATACACCATATTCATTTACCTGAACTGCAATATTTTAAATATGTACATTTCCTTCAAACTGATCTTTAAACCCAATGAAATGTCAGATAAATTCTTGAATATTTAGTTTATGTGTGCTTATAGAACTTGGCAAGCTGATCTTATATGGAAATACAAAGGGCTGAGGATAGTCAGACCACTTTTTGAAGACCAAAATGCAGGGATTTACTCTACCAGCTATCCATATGCACTATAAAACTGTGGGAATTAAGAGAATTGGTATCAGTGCAAAGATGGAGAAGTAGACTAATGCATTTGAGCCACTTTATAATACAAGATTCCATTCTCATTTAAATAATATCAGTTGATAATAGTGCATAATCTTTATAATAGAGACATATTAACATTTAAAATTAAAATAATTGATTATTCCCAATATTTATAATAGATGTAGCATTTCTACAGTCCTGAAATTGGGCTGCCTAATGTCATTATTACTAAAATGGAATGTATTTTAGCAGACATATTGACAACAATTTGAATTTTTAAATTTTTAAATTGGAAAACATGTGAATTCAACTCTGAGAGCAGAATTATATCTTGTGTGTTTATACACACACACACACACACACACACACACGTGATTTAGGAAAAAACAATTATGTATAAATCAATATAAATAATAAACATAGAAAAAACAATATATACCAAAATGTACCAAATGTAAACCTTCTTATATATTCTTGAATATTGTAAAGAAATATGAAAATAGTACCATAGGTAGATCACTTTGAAAATTGTAAAATATAATTTACTGAGCTTTTATAGTACTATATTTAATTGTTTTAAATTCATTTAACGTGTTCTTAGCTTTGCCCTTTTTGGTATTTTATTATTTTATCATTGTTTTAATAATTATTCAGAAGATTCATGATAAGGGAAAATTAATAAATACCTTTCCAAAAATTCTATAGAGAATGGCAAACTATTAGTTATTCCTGATAAGAGAACGGGAGGGAAGTGGAAATTAAGTCCTCTTTAATAACCTTTGCATTCATTTTTTTTCTGTTAAAATATGGCATGTATTTTCTACTGCCATCTCAAAGTTATACAGCTAAACCATGTAATTTATGAATCATCTATGTGGTCTTGTTCTGTACATTAAAGAAAGGCAGGAAATAGATGAGTAAAAGAAATCAGTTAAAATAGGACTTGAGATTTATAGTTTATTCCCTCAGAATAAAACCCATGAGATGCGCAGAGCATGTAAATTCGCCTCAATTTACCCTGGCTTTCCAAGGAAGCCTATGTAATTCCAACAGAATTATCTCTCTTTGGCCAATACCTCTGTCTTGTTTACGGCACTTGATATCAGGCAGTGTTGGTACTCCATATCTGTTCTTTTGCTCTTTTTCTCAGAATTGTTTTGTCTATTTCAGGTTTTTCCTATTTCCTTGTGATTTTTACAATCTCTTCTGTCAATTTCACAAATAACCGTCTAGGATTATGATTGATATGGATGGCATTACATTTTTAGACCAGTTTTGGGGAGAATTTTAATCTTAACAATATTGAGTCTTCTGACTCAAATATATGGCATTTCTTTCCATTTATTTAGGCCCTTTTAAAAAATATCTTACAATAGTATGTTAAAATTTTCACTGTACATCTCTTTTATATATTTTCCAGATTATCCCTAAGTATTTCATACTTTTGCTACTATTGTAAAGGGTACTTCTATAATTTTCAATTTCTGATCATTGCTAATATGCAGAAATACAGTAATCAAATATAACTGTAAAACTAATTTAAAAAAATTTGTTAAAGTGATATAAAGTATGAGACCTTGGAGAAAACATTTGCTAGAAATTCTTGTTTTCATGTCTCTGTGTTCTCCCTTCAGTCTGATAAAAACAAAATTTGATTATTTTTTAACATTAACTGTTATTAAATCAGATACACTAATACAAAATTTGCATGATTGCTAGAGTCTATGTAAATGAAAACACCCATATTTGATTTGGTGTCAGCTTCAAAGACACATCCTGGTGATTACTAAAATCTCAAGAGAAAAAATCATAGTTGAATACAGTTACTATTTCTCCCAAAATATCATAGATGAAATAATTATTATATAGCTAGAATTAATCCAGTACATTTGTAAATGAAACTGATTATTTTACACTATTCTACTTGTTTGAATACTTTTTCAGAAGCAAAATTGATCGTGGCATTTACATTCAGAGTTATTGGCATTTTGTCGTAGAATAACACTGCCTTAAAAGATGAATCACACACCGTTTTTCTGCCATGCTTATTGATTATCCTTCAGCTTATAAAGAGCTTGTAAGGTTAAAAAGTGCTTAAAGATTCGTTATCATCATCGACCTATTTTTGTGGTGTTGAAAGCAAATATAAATCCCATTCCAGCCAAAGATACAGTAAACATTACTATTCAAATACCAGAATTTAGCAATTTCAGGAATGTTTATATAATAGAGGGTAATATTGTTCTATAAAGATGAATTATTATTTCATTATCATTCCATCACTTTTGGGGGGTTTACTGTTTATTCAGCTAAAACTAAGCAAATCTCAAAGGCAGCCATGGGGGGCTTTCTTGACTATGAATGTTATTCTTAATTGAACCCAACTACCCAAAACATGGTGTGAGTGATCGTTTAGAATGTGAATTTATTCTGTCTCTCTCTTTATATCTATCATTTATAGCTTAATCTATATCTATAGATATCTGTATGTTTCTGTTTTTTCTCTATCACTCTCTTATCTTTATCTGTATATATATCTACACCTATGCATGAATATTTATCTTTAAAAACACACAGGATATACATATATTATGACATATATACTTATATAATATAGCCCATATACATGTGTATATATATTTATAGGTATATATTTAGAAGACGTTTTCTACATACAAACCACAATGATTTCACATATCCTTTTAAAGTGCTCTAGATTTTTAATATGGCATGCAAGTAGCTCTTTCTTACTTTCCTACCTTATAATTTTTATGTGAATTTTAAATGAAAACACTATTATTACTTAAAATTAGTAGAATGACCAAAAGATCTTAAATAATCTCACTATTTTCACAACCTTTAAATATATATATATATATATATATATATATATATATATATATATATATATGAAAATCTATTTTTTTTTCCTAACTTGAAACATACTTGAGTGTACTGTAGGATCAATTTTACATGATTTTCTATTTAAACAATTAAAATAGGATTTACCAAAGTAAATGCACTTCAAAAGGCCCATGAACTAATTAATGAAGAAAAGGCTAACAAATAATTTGTTAGTATTTGCATATTATATACCCTCTTGTATTCAGGTGAGTATGTCTATCAAATAGAAAACTTGTACTTCCATTAATCATGAAATTTGTTACTTAAGGGAAATCTGTACGTGAGGATGCATGTGTTTGAGTTTCTCTCATAACTATTATCATTCTGATCTAATTATGAAGCATATATCTTGAAAAATATTGTTCTAAATCTTTGGGGAAAATAGCAAAAAAAAAAGATTCTGTAACTTATGTTTTCTTCTGTTCTCTCATTTTCTTAACACACTTGAAGATACAGGATGGTTCAAATTTAAACATTTGTATATTTTTCCCACATTCTCTAAATGGTCCTTTACTTTTGTCCATATTTGATTTTCTATCCGTGTTATATAGTCATAATTTAAAAGTTGAAAAAACTAACCAATCATATGCATATCTATTAATCTGGTATGATATTTTTAAAAATAATAAAATTTCTAGATTATAGCATATTATGCATGGGATATAACTACGTAGTTTGTGAATGACAGAAGCCTGACTGGAATTAATAATTGATGTTTTATACAATTCATATATATTCATATACTTAATACAAGAAGGTCTCTTATTCTTCAGATTATATATGAAATAATAATAACCTGTAAGTGACAACCCCACAAAATGCAGTATCAGAATAAATTTGAGCAGGAATATATATAATATGAAAAAATAAAGTGTGGTAACTGAATCTTTGTAAAGTAAAAGATTGATAAAATCAGATGTGGCTACTGGAAAAGTCTGCCTTTGTCCAGTCAAGTTTCTTAACTTTTCTTTTTATGTTCTGTTTCTGTAACATTTGCTCAAATCTTTGTCCCATGTATTCAATATCATGGGTCAGGTATGTTAGATTTACTTTGGAAGAGCTGCCTCTTTGAACCTGTGATGTTAAAGGACATCGTTGATGTCATAATAAAGAGCTTTGGGTGTTGTCCCGACTTAGACATGCAGGAGCAAATGTCTTGGTGCCTTTAAGCTGCAAAAGCCTAGACAAGTTCCTAAACAATTTTGAGGCTTCATTTCCTCACCTTTAAAATGTGAGTTTTAATGGTATCTGTCACAAAGAAAGATGCTGATGGACTGCTTAAATAGGATTTCACATAAACATGCATTAGATTGGGAATATGCATAAACACACATATCCACACACAGAATATAATTTGAATGCAAATAAAAGAATATATAAACAGGATAAAATATGTAGAGAATATTATGAGATATATAATACATCTGCAATATATATGCATATATAATAGAATGTTAAATATGCATAAAGAGATATATAAATTTTAAATGCATATATGTCTGCATGTAGATATGTATAATGTAAAAAATATAAATGTATATGCACACAAATATGAATTTATTCATAATAACAAACTACAAATATTATGGATTGATTAAACAAATGTACTGATTAAGAATAATGGACTTCTCACTGATGAACATTAATCTATGTTACTCAGTTTTAGAAAAATAAACTGTTATCTTAGCATGAGTTATTTTTGATGTTATATAAATTCAAAAGAGTGAATAAAAAAGATGTAAAAGCTGAAAAAATGATAGGCTGTGATATATACCAGGATTTTGTGATATTAGATGTAATTGTTAAAATATATGTTTGTTAGGATTTTCATATTGACTTATATATTCAAAGTATTAGAATTTCCAAGTTCCTGGGGTGATCTGCACTTGTATTATTTAAATATGTCATGCAGTATATATTGGCATTGTTCTTTCATATTTTTCAAAATGATGACCAATGTGTATATAATACCTTATATTTTGATTTGTCACTTAATACATTGTCACATGTTTTGTTTCTAATGTTTATGATTATTATTTCAATAGTATGAAATACATTTTGATGTATCCTAATTCATTAAAATACATTCATATCATTGGAATTTTAGAGTGATCTCAGTTGTTTGTTTGGCTATTATGAATAAATCTTCAGTGAATATCTTTGGACATGTAACATTTATTTCAGTTGATTTACAGCAGTAGAAAAAATCTCCAACAGTATTTATGATATATTACTGGGTCAAATGCCATGGCAAATTTATTATTCTTGAAAATAATTCCCTATTATTATATCCCAGTTAATTAGAAGAAATAAAGTGCTTTGTGATAATACTACTTGTATTTTCATTAAGATTTCAGATAATTGGTTCTAAATTCTAGTCACCAGAATCTAGCTGTAGATTAAATTATAGGACTTGGGATTTAGAAGGTAACTTTGAGACCCTCTCACTGTGTCCTTTCATTTCCAAACCAGCAATATAAAATGAAAAAAGGGTTAAAGACTTACTCAAGATTACATATCAATAGTAGAGCTGTGAGTAGAATGTTTCATGAGTTCTAATATTTTACCTATTATATATTTGAATTGTCTCCTTTGATGTACATCATGTATAAAATACCTAAAGATAGAAAGTTATTTATGTTTTTTAATAAGAAAAATCCCTCTAACCCCTTTCTCCACCAATAAAATCATCAGAATTATCAAGAAAAATCGCACTCTAAAATTTAAATTTAAATCCTTATACATAAATCCATGTCTTCTCTTTGTGTGAATTCATGACACTGCATATCCAAAAATTTCATTTAATCTCTTCTTTATTGACCCAAACTTTGAGATGTACCCAGATAGGAATAACTTAATAGGAATTAAGGCATTTCATTTTTCAAGTACTTTGATAACTTTGGCATTTAATTTTTAAAGCAGCGTTTTCTTTTTTTAATACCAGAATTATTTGAAGTCTCATAGGCCTTCAAGGAAATGGAATGATTTTAAACCTCACCCCATGTTCCTTAAATCCTCCATTACTAAAAGAGATTTTTTTTTTAAAATTATCTATGTAAGTTATATGTGTACACCAATCATTTAAGAGTAAATTATTTTGGCTTCCTACAATACATTATTTAAAGTAGAATATTGATGAAAAGTGAAATTGATTTTAGCAACAAATAATCATTTTTCAATACTTGGATTTTGAAATTAGCAAAAGTTGTTTTAATTCTATACAGGAATGTTTTTATTTTTATGTTCATCTGCATGTAAGAAAAGTAGCATATCCTTATTCTTATCATAAGACGCTAGGATTTCTAACCATTTAGTTTACGACAATGGTAAATGAAATTAAGACTGTTTAAAATAGCATAAAGATACTTTTCTACTCAAACTTCTCTTTCAGTAACCGTGGTCCAAAGGTAATATTTTAAATTATCATGCCACTTTCTGAATCCTCATTACAAAAGTAAAAAAATAGGAACATACTAATTATTGAATTCCTGTTTTTTTTTCCTTTTTTCATTAAAAATAACTCAACCTTGCTTTGACTTTCACAGCAACACCCAACTGTACAACCATTTGGAATTTAGAATTTTTATCTGCTCTGAAAACTATTTTAGCTTTTATAAATTAGACATGCAATTGAAAACACACAAGCATTTAACATTCAATTGCATAGAGTAAATTGCAAGACTAAATATTTACATTTTGCTTCTGCAGACAAAGAAAAAGTTACATTTCACAAATTAATAAATCTATTAGTAGTTACACTATTTAACATAAGTAATCCCTACATTGATATTACGGGTAATTTTTGAAGGTGCTTTCCACCCAGCTCCCTCCCACCTGCCACTCACTATCTCCACTCCACCACAAATGTTAGATCAAAGGAAAATAACACATCTGAGGTTTAGAGATGTTTCCCATCACATGGAGATTTGAAGCTCAGGTACCTACATTCATTTTTGTAGATGTTTCTCATTGTGTATGTATAAGTCTATTATGTGTATATACATATACATGTGCTTGTGTGCACAGATATGTGTACATATACATAATTCTTAACCAGATCATTTATCCTTTACTTGCATTTTTTTTTCCGCCTCTCACCATGGGTTCCCCCATTTCACCCTTTTCCTTAGGATGGGATCCCCCTGTATTATAGTGTGCTTAGCATTTAAAACACCCTCTATTAGCCTCTTGACTCATTCTTGTTATTTTCTGAGCACCTACGCAGTGCCCATCACTATATTGTTACTGGGGGCAGATTTATGTGGTAATTAAGTGATAATCTCTATAATTTAACAGACATAAGTTTATCCTCAGCTCTTCCATTTATTAGGTAGATAGCATTTAACAAATGTTTTAAATTCACAAATGATCAGCTCTCTGACCTGAACAGGGAGAATAATGCCTAGTTCATAATTCTGAGGATTAATTGATAGGATGTGTACAATGTGAACAGCAGTCATTTAACAAGTGTGAGTTATAGATACGATTGTTATTTAGTGATGCACATACTCATTCGCTGACATTTTGAATATAATATTAAACATGGTTTCTATTCTTTTGGCTATAGCTCTCCATCTGCATGTAACCGATTAAAAGGGATTTGTCAAGTCAAGGCAGCGTAGGTAGAACCATGGCCAGATTCATTCCATTGCCTTTGGGCATGAGACAGTTGCAACACTTATAGAGACTGTCACATTTGACCTATCAGTGCTTTGTCTCTTTGGTTTACCAAGCCTCTTGTTTTGCTTCTTTTTTGCACACGTGATTCTCACAGTGTGTGTATATGTGTGTGTGTGTGTGTATTTTTTATGCTAGGCACAGTGGATTATTCAGAACACTAAACATTTTCAGCTATCTGAGGACACAAGCACATCTGTATGAACACAACAGAAAGTTGTTCCACACATTTTTTTTATTTTACCTAATCTCAGTGTCCATGGCCTTTGAAGAAAAAAGTCCATATTCCTATCAAACATAGCATTGTTATACTCATGGAATAAATTATGTTTCTTATGCACTTTCACATAACCTAAATTATAGGCTAATATTTCATATATATATGAAAAATCTCCCAAATTATCTAAATTCATCAGTAAAAAGGACAGATAAAATATTTAAAATTTAGTTTACATAAATGTAGACCCAACAGGAAAAACATAATATTGCTGAAGTGCAATCAGAATACAACTGTAAGAATTACATATCAAAACAGACATCTGTCCAGTCAGAAACTGACAGATCTAGAAAAGAAATACCAGTATTTTAAGATTATTTTTAAAATGTTATATCTAATGTGATCAATGATTTTTTAACTCTGAAAATAGCCCCTCCACCTCTGACATTTTCATATTCTTTAAAAGGTCAGAGAAATGTCATTTCATGTTTCAGCACTAGGTGCAGACTACTGGTTGTACCAGAAATACGATTTCATTACACACTCCCTCGCTCCTTCTGATCGTGCTTTCCTGATCCATCAGGACGTGCAGTCTATAAGCTGCTATCTATTCTTCCTGTCGATCAAGCCCACTTCCAAGTCTTACACTCCTCTTCTCAGATTGTTTCATGATGAGCAGTTTAACGTACTTACACACCTCATCCCTTGACATTTTGCCGTACCTGCCTTTCCACTTGTTACTACAGGTGGACCATCAATTCCACATCCTCCTTTTCTGCTCCCAAGATGCCAGACTTCATGGTATGCTTAGCTTTTTACTACAAAGTAGTAGAACATAATAAGTTAGTCCAACCTTAATAGATCGAACATTTGATGTTCTACAGTTGTTTTATGTATCTCTATTCAACTGCCATTCACATTTTCCAATCTGTCCCATAGTGCTCCTTCCACATCTCCTCAGTTCTGTTACGCCTCGAGGCTCAGGTTTGTTTTCCTTACTCCTTTGCAAATGTCATTTTTCCAAACATTCCTGAGAAGATGAAGCCCATTTAATGTGCTCTCACTCAATTCCACTTATTTCTCTTAAATTACGTCTCTATGATTTTATGCTTTCTCTATCCTTGTTTGTCTTAGAAGAAAAGAAGGGGAAAGAGAGAAAGAGAGAAAGAGAGAGAGATTGGAAGGAAGGAAGGAAGGAAGAAAATTTTACACCCATACCTACACTCATAAGTGTGTATATGGGTGTGTGTGTATATATGTGTGTATGCACGTATTTGTATGTGTCTAGGTGGGAATATATGTGTGTTGTGTATCTGTGGAGGGGTATATATGTATATGTGTGTGTGTGTGCACGCACAAACATGTATTTTCCAGAGAACACTTGAGTATTTTAGTCTCTCTCAGATGGTCCAAGGCTATACTCATTATTTCTTCATTTTCTCATATTTGATTCCTTCTTTATTGGGTCCACCCTCCATATGCTTTCCTATGTTTCCTCCCAATGTTACAAAGAATAAAAAATGTATAACTAGTGTTGCCCTACCTTTGTCATCACACTTGTTAAAAGAATAGTTTATATCCATTACATTAAAATTCAGTTTTTTAGCTCCTAGTAATTTTCCTGTGGCTCTCTACGTCATACAAAATGCTGACACCATGATCATCAATTATAAGTTCTTCTCATTGTTCTTAGGGCTTTCTTTGAAATACTGCAATATTAAATAACATTGAATGTTACCACCTATGAACAATCTTCTTCTTTGGGGCATTAGACCCTTCTGAGTTCCTTTAATGTATTTTTAAAGATGTCTTCATTAATTCCTTCTCCTGCTCCTCTCAGCATTCCCTCTCTCCAAATGTAAATGCACACCCATCACTGTCTTCCAAATTGCCAGAATAAAACATATAGATCATCTGCTCCAGAAACACCAAGGGAGCATCATGCACTTGCTGAGATTTTAGCCCCAACCCAATCCACCGAGTGACCACCTGGAGGTATAAACCAGATTCTCAGTCCCCAAAGAGCACCCTGAGTGGTTCCTGCATGCCCCACAGAGTCACAGTTACTGCTGTAGACATCACCCCCTCTGGTGATCTCATTTAATTCTGTAATTTATTTTATCACCTCGACAAGGATCTCCCCAAAAGTTTTTATCCACAATCCTGAGAGCACTCCCAAATTCTTGCCCCATATTTCCATCTACCTCCTGGATATCATCATCTATGGGCTCTGACAATAATCCCAGAATTTTGTATGTAATCAAATTAATGTCTGCCTGTAGAGATTGCCATAGAGTGGATATACATTTTATTTTTTATCAATATAGATATATTTCTAATGAATTTGGCTGCAACAGTCTTGATGACTAAGTAAGTGAATAGACAGGTTAATATGCAGTTCTCTGGTCTTTTAACATGAAGAAAGTTTTTGGTTTTATGATCATAGTCTTTCCAATTGACTTAGTAGAACTTCTTTTCTTTTAATCTTTAAAAATATATGGAAGTACCAGCCTTCCCCAGATTTGTTACAGATTCCGAGAATTAATTGGAGCTCATAGGACTCGTGAGTGTGTATAGTGTGTGTCTGTGTGTACATGAGAGTGTCTGTGTCCGTTTGATTTATGGGAGTGGACACTTTCGATACTCATAAAATATAGTAATATTTTTGAAAAAGGTGACTGGTTAACTAAATCTCTTGATCAGTTAAGGAAAAACATCATTACAAGTTGTGTTTTGAATTTTCTGAATATAATACTCAAGCATTGTATATTAAACAGTAACTTGCCTCAGGATGCACTGTTTTAGGTTCTATATATCCTTGTGTGGTTTCTATCAATTTTGAAGTGAATCCAACACCTCTTATAAACTTTTTTCTGCATATAATGGTTTGATAGATAAAAGAGTTATTTTAAATTACCATAACTGAGGATGACTGCTACTTTCAACATTGCTATCAAAATTTGATAAACAGATGTACCATTCATCTGCCCATGACATTAAAGAGAAATTTAAATTCAGGGAAATTTTGCATATAGAGTTATATCCTAATGTGTTTAGATTAAAAAATAACCTTTTAAAATTGTTCCAGATATATTTAGACAAATTCCAATGTTCCATTACAAGGTGACTATATTGGAAATGCATTAGAATTCAAAGGACAATGTATATACCTTACAATTCCAGTGTACCCTACCCTGATTAAAAACATTTAATTTCAAAGTTAAAAAGGACTAAGTTGCAGCTCACATCACATACAGTAAGACCACTTATAAAGCATGGAAATTATGTACAGAGCCTATTATTTGCTCAGCAGTAAAAGTGCATGTGTAGTGGTAATGTGATTGCTATGAGACCATGCACTACTAGGACATTTCTATTGTTTTTTTGGCAATTATATGTCACTTAATGCTCATATAACCATTCTATAGTTTCTGTTATCTAAATAATTCCTGGTCCAAGTTAAGGACTAGATAAAAAAATATACACATCCATTTGATTAAATTGCTGCTACATTCTACTGAAAGAACAATATAACTACCATTATAAACTAACTATTCTACATTCTTTTGGTGCTGTATTGGGTGCAAAAACTTTAAAAATCATAGTATATTTTAACTAATGACTTCCATTTTAAACAGAGAAAACTGCTGCAGATATTCCAGGACAGTGTGTATGTATTCGCTCTCCATTTCTAATGTACATGGGAAAACAGATCTTGCTCAGGAGCTGTTGATTAAATTAGCAACTTAATGAAAGTGAAAAAAAAAATCCCTTTGCCAGGACTTCCAAGTAACTCTCTTCTATTTTTTCTAACATTTCAAAATTGATAGTTCCTAATCCTACAGATCAGATGATTTCTTGTGTGTGTTCGGAAAAAATAAGCACTTGATGAAAGAAATGTAGCAAGACTAGCAAGGCAGAAGTGAATTGATAGCCCAACATCTAATAGTAAAAATAAAGCAGTATACTTGTCCATTCATTCTCTTCAGGAAGAAACCCAGTCCATTCAGTGGGAGAATGTAGTGCACTGAATAACATCCCCCCTCTTCCAAAGGTGCCCCATCCTAATCCCTGGGACCTGTACATATGTTAATTTTCATGGATAAAGGGATTTTTGGTTGTGATTAAATTAAGGATCTTGAAATGGGGAGGTTTTCCTAGATGATCTGGTCAGCCAAATGTAGTCACAAGGCCCTCATAAGAGGTAATGAAATGTTATGGTGAGAGCAAAGATCAGAGTCAGAGTGACATTTGGAGATGCTATGGTGTTGGCCTGAAGATGGGCAAGGGTCATCTAGTAGCTGGAAGAGGCAATAAATGGACCCTCCCCTAGAGTGATTAACTGTCAGACTTCTGGTATCCAGAACAGGGAGATAATGAATGTGAGCTCTTTAAAGCAACCAAATTTGTAGTAATTTGTCGTAGCAGCAATAGGAAACTAATACAGAGACATAAATCAGTATTTATCTCAATAGGACACTGATGCCTGAAAAAAAACTTTGATGTAGAAGAGAATGGTTCAATGTTTTTATTAACGTAATTTATATCAAATATATATTAACTGAAATCATTAAATAAGAACAATTTCCTGAGTATTTTTTTATTTGCCACTACCTTTAGCATACTTACCTCTCATATAGAAAGGTAGAAGTAAATATTATCATCAGTATTTTTCTTATTGGTTTAATTTTAATATATTGCTGATTTGTTTTATATTGCACATGCATTCTAAGGTATATTTCACTAAGTGTAGAAAAATAGGATTTTATAGCTACAAGGTAAAGTTGTCCTCCCATAATGTATGCTATTAAATAGAACTAGATTCCTACATTTAAAAACACTGTTGCTCTACATAGTATAACAAAATATCTGGGAAATGTGGCCTAATGAGAAAGCAGCAGATCGAGAGTTTCAAGACCTATTTTTTGTTTTTTTGTTGTTGTTTTGTTTTGTTTTGTTTTCATTATGAGATATACTAACTGCATAATCTTTGAATACTCACTTCAGTTTTAAGTCTTAGTTTCCTCATCTGTAACATCAGAAAGCTCGATTTCTGCATGATCCTTCATGCCTCAACATTTTGTGATATGGAAAACCAAGCTAACAGATGTGGAAAGAGCTGCAGTGCTCTTAATTTTTTTTTTTGTTTTTTGCCGATAAAGTGCACTAGAGTTAAAGAAGCGAGTGTGTGAGAGATTTGGTCACTACTCTGTCACAACACAGTACAATTCATTAACATGGGATTTTCCATTCTATTTTGCATAGACAGTATCTCTAACAATTATCATAACTTTTCATTTTTAAGTTAGCCACCATTGATGTTTATTTGCATATTATTTTTATGTAATCTACCTGATGGTAGTATTATATTTAAATTATTTGTAGGAGCCACAAGAAAATCATGGGAAAAAAATCTTGGTTGGAAATTTAATCCCCCATTCTACTCTGTCCCTCAAATCAAGGAATCCTCCATCCAGTTACTGCTTGCCAGACATACAGTTTACAGGGAACAACATAAATTACCAACAAACATTGGTTAAACAACAGGGAGTATATCTATTTAGCTTTACAGCATATTCAGAGAAAAAAAATGTGAGATGCAAAAGGAAAAATACATGACCGACTTTGATATCAGTTTTGATACTTTCCCAGTTTCCCACCCTAACATTACTTTCTGGAATCTTGTAAATTAATCCCTCTGAACCTCAGATTCCTCATTTAAATTAAAGGAATATTCCAACACTGATAGTGTGACAATCAGTTGAGATGATGTAGGTAGCCTCTATCCTTTATATCCTTCTACTACCTCTTCCCCATCTCTTTAATAAGAATAAAATTCTGTTCCACTAATCCCAGGGTAAGAAATGGGAGCCAAGCCAAGCCAGCAAGAGCGCCTCAACTGCCCCGCCATACCTGATGGTCCAGGGGCAGGGGCAAGGACACAAACAAGACCACTCGGGGGGCATGCCCAAGACTTTTGGGGTTGGAACTACAGAAAACTTTTTATTCCTTATTCATAGGACTGTGAGGTTATAGCCTTGAGTGCAAAGCCTTGAGTGAGGCCATGGTGGGGCACAAGTTGCCCTACAGTGCTTCTGGGAACATGGGTCCAGGAACACCAAAAACTTCCAGTAAACAATTCCATAAAGGGTCCAAAAGAACAGGGGAAGAGATCCAAACCGGCTGGTCCCCCAAGGCGGCCATCTGCTCAGGTCAGGGTGGGTGGACGGCAGCTCCAAACAACCCCCTCACATATGAGATGAGAGACAAATCTGTGCTGCCCGAGGGCAGGGTGTATATATACTCCAGGGAGATGGGTCCTGCCCCTGAGAGTTGCCACCCTCCTGAGCATCTGGAGCTGCTTTTTCTCGGTTTAGGTTTAGGATTTAAGGTATGGTCAGGCAGCTCCATTAGACCTGACGGCTCCCCCAGGCTGTGGAGCGTAAACATATTGAAACATCTGCACACAATTGAGAAGGGGGGGTAGGTGAGGGCTGGGAGATGGCTGCTAGGTGTGTCCCTGACCTCCCCAGCAAGCAGGAGGGGAGAGTGAGGTCAACATCCTGAGTAGAGCCAAGATGGCAGGTGAGGATTATGCCTTGTTGAGGTCATCAGTGGCTTCACCCATGTTCGGTTAAATTGAGTTTTTCTTCCTAGATTTTACCTAAGGGTTCTAGCTAAAACAATGTGTGGGAGAGAAGTCCTTTGAAAATTGTCATTCATAATGCAAACATAAGTGTTTTCAAGGCCTCATCTTTCTGAAGATTGAGTTTATTCTCACTCTCTCACACACACTCTCTCTCTCACTCTCTCTCCCCTTCTCTTTCCTGCCCGCGTTTACAGAGAGGCAAGACCTAAGCTGAGAGTGGAACAGCAGGTGCGCTATTTACTGGGCTTGGTTTCATGCTGCTTCCTCACTAACAGGGGAGATAGAAAATTGAAACAAGAAATTACAATGAAGTGATACATATGGCAAACCAGGAAATGTCAAGTTGTTACTATGGCAATTCTTGAGGCTCTGGAAAGGCTTCTCAGATGAAATGGAGCTTAAGTTCATACCTGAGGGATGAGTAAGGTGATTGGAAGCTAGCCAGGTAAAGTGGTGGTGGAGGGGATGGCGCGGGGAAGGAAGAAACTTCTTAGGCATGGAAATATACGTGCAAAATTCATAAGGAAAGAGAATTTGGTGGCCCTGGGACCTGAACGTTACCCACCCTCTTTGGAATGCACATTGTGGGAAGAATGCAGCTGATGGAGTTTGGAGAAACAGGGATGAAAC
Source organism: Choloepus didactylus (assembly GCF_015220235.1). Lineage (NCBI taxonomy): Eukaryota > Metazoa > Chordata > Mammalia > Pilosa > Megalonychidae > Choloepus > Choloepus didactylus. The sequence goes on from NC_051322.1 coordinate 8,929,644, forward strand.
ACTAGGATAGAGGCCATGTCAAGAGACACTGGCCCGTGACAACAGTAAACTGGTCCTCCTTAGCTGAAATTCTCTACTTCCTCCCTATAATGTTTTCTGATAATTCACAGTAAATTTCTCCTATCAAATCTGATCATTTTTTTTTTCTGCTAACCAGAGACCACCAGTACTGCTATTGTACCAACCATCCCTAAGGTTAGTGGAACTGCACATCAAATTCACTGATGATTAGGACCATAGTTTTTTATTTCCTAGAAACTTCAGGGAAAATAAAAACATGCAACTCTGTTTGGTGTTTATAAAAACAAGTGCTAATACTTCAGTAAGCAGAAGCTTTGGAGACCAAGGAAGTAAGAAATAATGTCAAGAAAAAGAGCTTTTTGTTTAGTGAAAATTTGTTTTTAGATGCAAAATTCATTTTAATGGCATGTATCATATATCTCAAATCCTTACTATTCATTTAAACATTTATTTTATAAAAGTACTATAATATTATGGCAGTAAATTGGATAATAGAGACAAAATATCATATGATCACACTAATTCAGCAAAAAACTAATCTTATTGCTGCACAGCAGTTCATCCCACTGATGTTTAATGCAAAATTCACTTTAGAATTTGAATTGAAATACTTCAATTGAGGGAAGACATTTATTCTAGAAGCCATAAACTTTTACATGAATTCCTGTATTTTGAGAACCCACATGCATGTGTGTGTGTGTGTGTGTGTGTGTGTGTGTGTGTGTGTGCGTATGAATGGGCCTTCTCACTTCTTTGTAAAATTTAAACGATACCAGCATTTAATCAAGGGATTATTTTCAAAGGTTTCAGTACTATAATTGGATAAAATTTCTGTAGTGATTGGATAGCATCTCCCAAAAATCCATGTCCTCCTGGAAAACCTCAGAATGTGCCCTTATTTGGAAATAGGGTCCTTGCAGGTGTGGGTAGCTAAGTTAAGGTAAGGTCATCCTGGATTAGGGTAGGCCCTGAAGCAAATGATTGGTGTCCTTAGGAGGAAAGGAGAGGACACACGGAGATTCACTCAGAGAAGAAGACCATGCAAGTGTGGAGACGGAGACTGGTCAGAAGCAGCCACAAGCCAAGGATGCTGATGACTGCCGGCCACCACCACGACTAGGAAAATTCAAGAAAGGATTCTTCCCTTATAGATTTCAGAGGGTGCACGGCCCTGCTGATCCACTGATTCCAGATTTCTTGTCTCCAGAACTGCGAGTGAATAAATTTTCATTGCTTTAGTCCACCCAGTATGTGGTAATTTCTTAAGACAGCTATAAGAGACTAATAACACTTTTTGTACTGGGAAGTGGAGTGCTGCAGTAAGAAATACCTAAAAATGTGGAAGTGGCTTTCCACTTTAATGGGTAGAGGATCGCAGAATTTTGCAGCACATGAGAGTAAAATTCTAGATTGTTTTGAAGACACTGGTGGAAACATGGAGGTTAAAGGTGCTTCTGTTTAGGTTTCAGATAGATTTGAGGAACATCTTATTGGAATCTGGAGTAAAAGTGATCTTGGCTACAAAATGTCAGACAACTTGGCTGAATTTCATCCGAAGGTTGGGTGAAATGCAGAACCGGTAGTGAAGAACTTGGATACACAGCTGGAGAGATTTCCAAGCAAAGTATAGACATGTGACCTGGAATTTCTTTGCTGCTTATAGTAAAATGGGTTAAGAAATACATAAATTGAGGAAGGAAGTGTAAATAAAAAAAAGAAACCAGCACTGAGAATTAGGAGTATACTCAGTCTAAGCCAACTGCAACAGTCTTGCTCTAGACAAAGGGCCTGTGGTGTGGCTGGATAACCACTGGCTGAGGAGATTAGATGTGTGACTAAAGGGTCCACTAAACCATCTCGGAAGAAGCCAGGATTAGAGATGGGCCACCCGGGGAAGGATCTGTGGATGAGTCGCTTGTCTGATGGCCTGGGCAACCATGAATATTGTTGAGAGAGAAGCAAGGTTTCTGAGAATATTAAATCAGTAGAAATACTACCAGTCTGGACTGAAAGGGATGCAGGTGGGATGAGTTGAAGAAAGACTGTTGGAATGCCAAAATTCCAAAGACAAGAAATGGGTATATAGAGATATTCAGCTACAAACGTGTTATCCTCCAAGAAAAAGGAATATTGATTCCGAGGGAAGCTCAGAGGCTGGTGGCGCCACCACTGACATCGGCAGCCCCGAGAGAGAGCATCAAACCACGGAGGATTCTTCCCAAGCCTTGAAACCTAATGGAATCTTCCATGCTGGGTTTCCAACTTACTGTGGACCAGCGATATCTCATTCTTCCCATGTTTTTCCTTTTGGGAATGCGAAGGTCTACCCGCATCTGTCCCTCTATGGAATTTGGGAAGCATATAATTCTTCTTCTAGTTTCACAGGTCCTCAGATGGAAAGGAATTTTGCCACAGGATGGCTCATAACCAGAGTCTTGCTATTACCTGATTTAGATAACATTTGGAATTCTTTGAGTTGATGATATTTACACTGACGATATTAAAATGATGCTTTTAGCTGATGATATTTTGGATTTAGAGTTAATGTTTGGAATGGCTTAAGACTTTTGGTGATGTGATGAGTGTATCTTGCACATGGCTTTAGACATGAATTCTGGGGATATAGAGGATAGATGATAGTGGATTGAGGAGCATACCCCCACATTTCATGTCTACCAGAACCTAAGTATATGCCGTCATTTGGAAACAGGTTCTTCACAGGTATGAGTAAGTTAATATGAGGTCTTACTAGATATTGGAAATGCTTTATTTATAAATATGTATAAATATGCATCTTGAGAAGGTAGTGAATCAAATGGCTTTACAAGACAGTGATTATAATCTTGATAACAAATCTTGTTTGGAAATATGTATATGAGTCACTAAGAAAAATAAGCATTTTCCTCTTTATGAATTATTCCTCTTAATCAACCTGTTAATAAGAAAGATTAATATTTTTCTCTTTTCTCTAAATAAAAATAGCATTCAATTGAGGGAAATTTCTTTCTTATTTTTCCCCTTTGGCCTCACTCCACCGTTAAGTATCCATGAAATTAAGAGAAAAGGAGCGAGTACAATTTTGTAAAATTATACATTTGACTTTTTACCCATAAAGAACAATTTTAAGAATACCATTTATTGCTCATTAATAATATTCAGAAGTGACAAGTAAAATGTGCATATATTCTCCAAAAAGTATTTTGCCCTTTTGTGAAAAGGTTCTAAAATTGAATATTCTCTGCACTGAAATTCCACAGAGCACCATTTGCTTTGGGAGAAAAGGAAACTGTGTTCATTTTAGCTGTCATTTTTCAAAATGCATCCCAGTACTTCCTTTTGTTAACATTTTCATAATGCATAGCGATCTATAACAAATTTTATCAGGAAGTTTTGTTTTATTGCACAGAAAGAACATTTATATGAGGCATTTATTATTGCCATGCTCAATCAACATACAGGTGTTCATGTATTTATGATGTCGCATGTATGAACATGACATTTGGCTTTTGACATAGACATAAATGCATGTGTGAATGTTTAGCAGATGTTGTCAGGGTCCCTCTGTTTCTCCTGGAGCTGGCAGCATGTCCCACAGTCCTCTTGCTGCCGGTTTCCATGTTTCTTATGATGTTTGCTTGATGTTTCTCATGAAGTTTGCTTTGCCCATGTGCACGATTGGCCAAAATTCCAGGGAACCGACACACACTCTGGGAATCAGCCTCAGCCAACAGCTCTAGGAAAGTGGTGGATAAACACCCTAGACCCCTTGCCCCTTGAGTGGGAAAGCCCAGAGACATCTGTTTTAGACAACAGTTTTCCCATAGTTCTAAATCCCATTAACCCACAGTGGTACTTGGCTTCATAAAACACCATTTAATGTGTTTTTCCCTGTGTCACCTCCTTGCTACTTGGCCAGAGTTCCCTGCCTCTCTCAGATCAGCTACTCAATGAATGGCTCAGAATCAGATTCTGGGAGACCTAAAATTAAGAACATCTGTGTTTCTCTTAATGTTTGCCTCATGCACAGTACATGTCCACAAATATTAGACATATTCATTTCCTATATATATTATTTCATGCAACATTTCTGAAAATATATATGCATCTCAGAAATTTCCATAACCTCCTCAAGATGCCCAGTTTAATGGTGCCTTTTTCTTGCTGTCCTCTCTATCCCCACAAGTTTGCATCTCCACAAGTCTATGGTCTTATCTATGTATTATCTCACCCAGAGAGAAAGTCATACATGTATGAATGCACATGCACATGCAAAACTCAAATGTAATGTAATCCACACTACTTATTTTTATATCTGTATCTATATTTATATCTATAGTTGTGTCTATTTATTTATGTTTAAATAAATGGAAATAACCTACATTCACCATGAGAGGTCATATATGTTTTGTTTTTTTTTGTAACTATACGTAATGCCATCTACACCTAATTTAATGATTATGCATATTTATTTCTATTTATGCTTCCAACACATATCCAATTAGTCACTAAAGCTTTTGAAATTAAAAGTTATCAAAACAAATACTTCACAGTTTACCTTTTGAAGGACAGAACAGTTAACATTTTGTGAAAGTACCCATAATAGAAAAATGGCTTTATTATGGCATTAATTTTAAACATTAAAAAATCATTTCTTTTTCATCTGTAGGGTAGTTTTTATGGAGATATATTCCCTGGAGTTGGGGGTGGAAAATACATGCCCCTACTCCTTCAGATAAATTACTATTCTATAAAAACTTCAATATATTCTTAAATTTTGTGTCTAATGATAGTTTTATGACCAAATTGATTTATTAATATATTTAACTGTTTTCATTTTTATGTTCCCAACATTCAAACATAAGCTTCTTTTTATTCAAATTAAATAGGAAAAAAACAATCTTACACTTAAAGAAGTTAATTGTTATAACCAAACACTTGTTTGCCTTTTCTCAGGAATATTTTATATTTCTGTGGTCTTACATAAGGTATTATTTAAACTGAGACTTTATTTATTGCTATTTGAAATGTCTAAATGGGTTTCTGCATAAATTGCTTGGAACTTAGTATATGAGATAACTAACTTTCTCAGAATCTACTAATTTTAGAATTTTGGAAGCAAGGAAGAATATTGAATAAATAGATGTTTGTTTTAAATTACAATGAGCTTTGTATTTTATATCAGTTTTCATCTTTTAGGACTACTTGTTTTGCAAGGTACATTTTCTAGATATGGGATAATTGGCATTCTGCTATCCGGTGCCTGTCGCAGAGCATGTTAAATTATCTTGTTCAAAATGAATCAATCCCTAAAGCAACACAGGTTTATCAGGATGGATGACAAACATATTGACTAGACCTCTCAGTTGAACCTTTTGTCCCTTTCATCAAAGTCACCAATGTTATTAAGCCTGGAAGAAATTCTGGTTCCATTTCTCAAACACAAAATTTCTTGGAGTATTTTGCAATGCGTAGGGCTGCCTTTGGAGATCATTCATGTCTGTGTAAAGAATTGCATGGTTGTACTTTGATATTAGCTTGTGCCATGTAAAACAATCTGTAAATTGTTGAAACACTGCTTGTTTGAAATATTTCTTTGCCAGTGTTTTTTTTTTCTTTTTTTTTTAAGACCATGGAAGTTTTACATCAGTACCTTACAAATGTTGTAAGTTTCCTGAATTCAAGCATCTTAGGAAGAGCATTTAATCTCTGGTACAAACACCAGGAGATGAACATTCAAAGGAAAAAAAATGAATCACTCTTTCTGCTTCTATAAGAAACAGGCTATTTTGTGTTTCCTGGGGATTTAAAATGAGTAATGACAATCTTAAACTATTTTAGCATATCATAGCCATCACAGTGTTTGTAAAATTATTAGAAATTGGTGTAGGCAGTTACATTCATTCAGAGTGTCAGTGACTGCTGGTGCGCTTGGCAAAGCTATTCTTAACAAAAAAGGAGTTAAAAGATTCTTTTACCTATCTCTAGAAAATATCTGTTATTATATGGCTTTTCAGTCAATGGGAGGAATGTGCAAGGAGAGGTGAGAAGTCAGAAAGTCTGGACATGTATTTCCTCTGTATTGAGGGTCAGTTTTGGCAGTGGGGTGTCCTTCTGCTGAGGGCCCCAGCTGGGCCTGTCCCTCCCCTACAGTTCCTCTTGTTTGCTTCCAACCCTTGCCTCTTCAGGGCATGGAAAGTTCAGGGCAAGTCCCTGAGTCCTTTGCTAACCTTTCTTGTTCCCTTAAGTCTATCCAAACTCTGCAAATAATTTCTTCCGTGATCTCCCTTCAATAACCTGTCAGGGAAACTACCCTTCCATTTCCTACCCAGAGCATCAGTACATGCATCATGCCACGAAGTTCAGAATGTAGCACCGTGGAGAAGCACTCAAGCTGGAAGAAGGTGAAATCCTCCAGTTTAGTAATATTAAGACTCCTATTTCATAACAAAAATCAATTTATTTAGTAAGATTAAAAGTGCCCAATTGTTTTAAACACACAAACTCAGAATTAGAAACCCTGGTGATACAGGCATATTTTAGTCACTTAACAATCATGCAATAATTTTCTGATGCAATAGAGTCATAAACAAGGGGAGGCATAGGAGGATATTTTCTAAATTATACCTTCTTTACATTTCTTGTAATTTAACTTGAGATTTTCAAATGGGGTGTTCTTGGCCTTCAACTACCTAACCAAAGACTGTTATGATTAAGGCTTCACTTTTAAGGAAAGTGATACCATTATCTTTCCATTTGACATGATAAGACATGAACAAGTCAATGTCTGTGATGCAAGATAATAAATTATGAATCTGAGTTTTATTGTCAAGGCCACTAGTGACAATTGGTAAATTAAAATGTTTAAACATCATCCAGTTCATTTAAAAGCACTCTGACCCTGGCTACCACAATCCTATAACCTGAAAACCGCAATGTAGGATTAAACTTGACTAAAAACTCAGTAATAAAAATTCTCCACAAACTATTAAACTTCCCCACCTGGGGAATTCCTGATATTCTCTCAGGAACTGGGGACTCAGGATTTAATAAGCCAAGCTCTCCATCTCGGGGCTTGCCCTTATGAAAGCTATTTCTGTAATGGCAAAGCTAGGCCTGCATGAGATTATGCCTAACAGGAACCCCCAGAGAGCCTCCTTTTTTGCTCAGATGTGGCCTGTCTCTCTTTAAACCATCTCTGTAAATAAACTCGCTATTCTTTCCCCTGCATGGGACATGACTCCCAGGGCTGTAAATCTCTCTGACAACATGAGACATGACTCACAGGGTGAGCTTGGCCCTGGCATCATGGGATTGAAAAAGTCTTCTTGACCAAAAGAGGGAAGAGAAATGGAACATAATGAAGTTTCAGTGGTTAAGAGATTTCAAATAGAGTTGAGAGGTCATTCTGGAGGTTACTTTTATGCAAGCTTTAGCCAGATATTGCAAACCAACACAGTAGGCCTAGCCCCAACCAACAGTATTCTTGAAAATCCTAGGGAGTGCACTGGGCTCTATCTAAGTCTGTATGAAAGTTTTTCTTAGTAAGTTTATTTTTTTCAGAAACTTAAGGCCTCCTATGCCAGATAAGCCCTGAAACCCAAAGGTATCAGTCTGTCCAAGAACAACCAGTTTCATTCGTCTACCCTATAAGATAAATACCTCTTTCCAGCCCAAAGGAGTTAAAATGGTCATTGCCCAAATATTCCTGAAGATTAAGAGAAAGACAAAATGAGATGGAGGAGAAGTAACTGAGAAATTAAGATTTAACAAATGACTGTGACTACTGACTCATTATATAGATATTTCTTTTTAGTGTCTAGTGTTTTAGAATAGCCAGAAGGAAATACCTAAAGTTGTTTGACTGTAATCCAGTCGCCTCAATCTCTGATAATGATTGTATAACTATATAGCAAAAAAAGAAAGAAAAAAGAAAAAAAGAAAAAAACATCAGCTGCTTGTTTTGTTCTGTTCCACTGATCTATATATCTATCTCTGACAGAACTACACTGTCGACATCTATTGAAAGTCTTAAAATTAGGTAGAGTGCAATGCTAGTGGTCAATAAGAGGGAGGGATAATGCGTATGGGATGTTTGGGGTCCTCTTTTTTCTTTTAATTTCTTTTTCTGGAGTAATGCAAATGTTCTAAAACTGATCATGGTGATGAATACACAAACATCTGATAATTCTATGAATAACTGATTGTATACTTTAGATGGATTATATGGTGTGTGAATAATCTTAATAAATTACATTAAAAATTCTCCATAAAATATTTACTGAAAACATAATCAATTGTATTATACTTCCTCTCTAGAATAGGTATTTCATATATTTTTTAAATATAATAACAGGTACTAATTAGAATTTCAAGATATAAAACTGTCTGATTTTACAGGTACTGATTAGATACTCATGCTATGTTACTGCATTTTCCCAAATTAATTGGAATCGACCAGATAATATACAACTTTTAAGGAAAATACAGACTCATGAGTTTCTTCCAAATTCGTAGGTCAGAAATTTAGCTAGAAATTTCAAACCAATCTTAAAACAATCACATCATGCCTCTGCCATTAGAGACTGCACATCTAAAGTTAATTTGATTATCTTAATGAATTAGTTGATGTGTTAGAACACATGCTCAGTTAAATACATCTATCAATCAGTCAAACAAATTGTCACCATTGTGTAGAGGCAGCTTAGTTGTCTGTTCCAGGTAATCTGTGCAGGAAAACAAAGATGTCTATGATGAGAATTCAAAGCCCAAATCTGCAGTATAAGTGGCCAAAATTTGTCCTCCCCTCATGCCACATGTCCCCATGTAACATTCATTTTAGAGACAGCCTTCCACAATGGTTTAAAAGTTTTTCTAGAACTCTAATTTGGTAAATAAGGATAATACTTTTTATGCTATTTCAATTTTTGCCAGCTATTTTCTTTCATTTACCTGTCACTACTTAAAGAAAATCCTCAGGTAATAATGAAACAGAAATAATTGAACCTGGGAGACCCAAATGACCAACCTATTTTATTCTCTTTCCAAATTAATTTTTGAAAACTGATGCAACACTTCAAGTATTTTTATTTGAAATCTAAATTTTCTTCATAATTTCAAATAATTGCATGTGAAATAATTCCTGAATATGTAAATAATGGCATAGTTAAATAAAACTATTGCATCATTCATCTAATTATATCTAAATGGATCCATATCCAAGAAGCAATTGATCATCACCCCATCCCTTCATATATATAAAATTTTTAACAGTTGGACTTTTACGTTATCCTCTCTTCTCTCTCCACCTCTATTTCCATATCCTCCAGGTAATTTTATCTTAATTTAGCATTTTTTATGCTTTGTTCATTCTATTCTACCAAACAAATACATATCAATTGAAATTAAATACTTTATTTCTACTTCATATGGTCATATGGCCTTAAATTTATGAAAATCTATTTTATTTCATTATTTTTACAATGACCACTAGTGAAAAATTTACCCAAACCATATAAACATATTACACATTTGGTAAATAATTATGAAACGTAAAAGTGATATTTTTGAAATGCATCTCAGTAAGACAGGTGGGAATTTTTTCCCTCAATTTGTTAACTACTGCTTCAACAAGATAGGTCTCACAATCATTTTAATTATTAATTTTGTATATTGCTTCAAGAGCTCAGTAAATTTATTTATATGTTTATTAGAATGGACAGAATAAGTTTTAGTAATATAACCTTATTCCTTAAATTCCTTTTAGTTTATATACCAATAATTGCTTAGCGATTTGTATCATCAAAAACTATCCTTAAAATTCTGATTGTTGATGTATCAGTTATTTACTTCTCCAATATGACTGAAAGCAAAGTATTTTAAAGTGTCTCATTTGCAATTGGAGCAGTTACTGGTCATTAAAACATCAAAATCTTTCTTTCTTTTTTTTTTTTTTTTACTTTCAGGAAAATCTATCCAAAATGTTTTATGCAGAATTATCAAATGATTATTAATTTTACCTTTACTCTTTTACTTAGAAGCATTCATTTACCTTAACATACTCAAGACTAGTTGAGAAATATATTGTTTATTTACTTTGATTAGTAAAGATGCTTTTATCCTATCATAGGTTTTAAATACATTTTCATGACATCTTTAATGCTGAAGATTTCTCTTGCTTAGTCCACGTATTTTCTGGTGACTTCTAGCCTCAGCCCAATCCCATGGGGTACTCAGTTACAGAAATTGCAACACGGGGTTTGTCCTGCCTTGAGATAATTGAATTTATATTTTGAATCTATGTAGTCAGTTCCAGTCCATCCAGACAGTATTCTGCAGAAGGTTTCAGGTATGGGATGGCAGCACCAACATAGACAGAAGCAGGTGGTTATACACGCACACACATACACACACACGCACACACACACACAAATCAAAGGGATCTCTGGGGACAGAGACCAGGCAGCACAAGTGTCTACTACAAACACAAGTAACTGCTGGATTCACTGGTAATTACCAGCCTTCATTTTACTTTAATTATCTTCCAGGGTTGACACTGTGAAGCAATTTTTAAAATTCACTTCCAGGGCACTCTTTTCTGTACTTGATGATTTTCAGATTTATTTCCCCAGCCCTGACTTCCCTCTAAACTTTACACTTGTGTATCTGTCTACTTAACTTGGGTGTCCAATAAATATTTCAAATTTAACATAATGAAAATGAAATTGCTGATTAAATACTACTCCAATATACTCTACTGTCAATCTTTCCCATCTGTGCATGAAAAATCTGTTCTTCCATTTGGTTTGGTTACATATTTTTGAATTACTCTTAACTCTGCTTTTCTTTTCCTTCACAGTGAATCCAACAACAAATCCTATTACCTTTACCTCCACATTACTCCAGAATTTCATACCTGCTCGGAATTTCCACCATGACCCCCTTGGTCCACATTGCTAATATATCTCACTTGGCTTACTGAAAGAGCTTCTTGATGGGACTCCATGATGTTGACCATCTACATGGAGCATAAAAATCAGAGAGAGTCTTCTGAAATGTAAGAAAGAACCTGTCACTTCTCTGTGCAAAATCCTCCAATGGCTTCTCCTTCTTCTCAGAATAAAAGCCAAGTTGTTACAATGGACTACAAGGCCCTGTGGTAGGTTGAATTATGTACCCCAGAAAAAAGAGAAACAAAACCAAAACAATGTTCATAATCTCAATCTGCATTCCTGTGGGTGTGAACCCTTGTAAATCAGAACGCTTGAAGATGTTACTTCTAGTTCAGTATGACCAAACTGAGTGAGGACAGGCCTTAATCCCGTTACTGGAGGTGAAGGGGAGGAAGCCATGCAGAGAGGAAAGAAGCTGGAAATCAATGGAACCAGAAGACAAAGGAGAAGAGGTCGCCATGTGCATGGCCACGTGACAGAAAAGCCAAAGACTCAAGAATCACCGTCGGCCAGCCCCAGAACTCACAGACTTTGGGAGAAAGTATTACCCTGCTAACACTCGATTCTGGATTTCTCCTAGATTCAAAACCATGAACAAATAAATCTCCATTATTTAACCGAAACCCATTTTGAGGTATTTGTCTCAGAGGCCAGGAAACTAAACAGGTCCTTTATATTCTTTCCCTGCTCTATCATTTATTAACCTTATCTCCCAGCTGCCCCATCCTCTCTAGTCACACCAGCCTCCTTGATATTCGTGGAATACTTCAAGAACTCTCTAGACGACAGGGCTTTGCACTTGCTACTCCTTCTGCCTGGAACATTCTTCTGCCCAGATACATGCATAGCTTTATTTCATTCATGTTCCTGTTCATGTGCCACTTCATTAAGGAGACCTCTTATTAGTCTATGTAAAAATACCAAACACCCACATACCTCAGCACTCTCTTTCCTTTTACCTCAACGAGTCTCCATATTATTTATTACTCTTAAAGTACCTTTTTCTTGCATCCTTGTTTGTTGTCCATTTAATCACTCATTTATTTAAGGCAATAAAATAATTGTTTTATTATTAATTCACTCAAGTCTCTCAAGTGCAAAGATGCTATAAACTATTGAACTCTGACAAATGTGTAGGAAAAATATTGAATAAAGAAGTCAAAACGTTTACGGGAAATGATTTTTTGTTTATATTCAAGGGAAACACACATTTTGTTCTTTCCATTTTTCTGTTTTTTCAGGAATAAAATATTTAGGGTTTGCAGTGAGAACTATATACTTAGAGTACTAGAGCTAAAATGGCTACAATGGTTTATAGCTCCAAATACTTTAGGGTATGCTTAAAGGGAATAATTTGGAATAGCTTTCCCCCCGTTGTAAAACAGTATTATTATTATATAGGTGAGAAGTAATACTGAAATGACAAATAATTTTGAGAAATTTGAGAAAAGAAAAAGATGGATGTGAAAACTAAAATATAGTTGATAAATTTTCCTGTCATGCAACTAAGAGAAACAATTTTATTCATTAACACATTTACTATTTCAAGTCCAAAATGAAATAAAAGTGGCACTGTGACGTGGACACTGGACTATAAGTTGGTGATAAGTTGTTAATATGGTCTATGTATATATGTGCTTCAGAGATATGAAACTTACAGAAATCCTACTTATTTTCCTTAATATTTTAATTAAATTAAAAATTATGTTGTATAGGAAAAATTTTTGGACCTTTGGACCCTGGAATACAGAAAAGTGGTCAAAGCTAAATTATGACCCACTATCATAAGCAACATAACGATCTTCTCAATCTCTGGTCCTTATCCTGTGGAGCTCAAATGATACCTTCTTTGACCTTGGCGCATATGTCTCCCTTTTCCTGGAAAACTCCTATATCCTGTTTTCACCAACATCATGAATTTTTCTCTCAGTGTCATGCCATACATCCTCTCCTCTCCTAATCTCTCCAGAACATTCCTCCTGCCCCTAATCTCAACAGAGAACCATACGGAGTATCAGTCCCTCATGTGCAGAGGTTGCCAGAGCCCCGTCTGTTCTTCTCATATTCCTATAATGTGAGCCTCCCTCCCCATGTGAATTGCAAATCCTTTAAGGATAGCAGACCTCAGTCTTCTATTCAATGTCGTCCACGTGCAGGACCACAGACGGGTAGGTGCTTGCTGTCGCCTCCCACAATGCCCGCATCCTAATCCCCGAAACCTATAAAATTTACTTTCCACACCCCAAAGTACTTTGCATGAGTGGCTACGTTAAGGCCCTGGCAATAGGGAGATGATCCTGGATTATCCAGGGAGGCTGGATGTAATCAGAAGTGGTATAAGAGGTGGCAGGAGGGTCAGGTTCAGTATCAGGATCTGGGATGACAGAGGTGGAGACTGAGGTGACGCATCAGGGGCCATGAGCCAAGGGAAGCAGGCAGTCTTCCAAAGCTGAAAAGGGCAAGGAAGCAGATCTTCCTAGAGTTTCCAGAAAGGGCTGGCCTGCCAGCACCCTGACTTTAGCCCAAAAGACATTTCCAGCTTCTGACCTCCAGAATTGTAAGATAACACACTGGTCTCGTTTGAAGCCATAAGTTTTGAAGTAATTTGATAGAGTAACTATGTGAAATTAAGTGCTCAAAAAGTTTACTAAATGGGTGAATTGATATCTTCAAATAATAAAAGAAGTTTCTATAAATCTTGTTAGACATTATTTACTCTCACAGAACCATGATTTAGAGTTAAACCTTCAAGCTAAATTTTCAAATGTCCAATTTGCTTCATGCATAAATCTGCATGATTGGATGCTCAAGTTTTGAAGCAGGATATTATTGCTCTATCATCCTTAGGTAAAGTAGGTACAGTGACGTGTAAGGACAACACAGGATTGTCATTCTTTGTGGCTGCCTTTATCTTTGGTTTACAAACATGCCTGAAAAATGACAAGCGCATCTTCTGCTTGTCGTTTTCCTTTGATCTTCTGTGAAGCCTTTGCATGACATTTCCTAAGGCCTTTTTCTATTGACAGCATCAGGTCAACAGAAATAGGAAGCTAAAAGGCACAAACAGATGAAGACAAAAGATTGGCAATGTTTCTGTGTGGGATGAGAATCAGAAATGCTTTCAGTGGAGACAGACACCTTAATGATATTTTAGAAGTGACCTAGGAATTTAGAAATATTCAGCTCTAAAACTCTGAAAAGTTATGAATTCTGTGACAACTTAATTTTTATTTACTTTGCATTTTCCTGAAAAAAAAAATCAAGTTCCCTAAGGCAAAAATAATATGGAAGAAATTAAATGAGTCTCAAAGGTGAGTCCTGCAACCACGTAGCTACCACCTATAAAATTTATTATGTATCATTTACCTATGTCTTCAAACCCCTGTAGGACCAATTTGTTACACACATACAATTTCCATAGTACTGGAGTGGCAATAAATAGCGCAGGAAAAATCTGTTTTCTCACCAATTCATTCAGCCCCTTCAATGATTTACTCAACTTGTATCCCACCAAAGAATGAGGATCATAAAAATCTAGTCCAGAGGAACAAAATCACCAGGACAGATCCTTCTTCCAGCTCCTCTCTGCAAGGAGGAGACTTGCTAGAGCCAGTGCCTGACATTTTGCAACAAAATTTATAAAAGAGAGGTCTGTTAGCCCTGAATATTCACAGATGTAACACTAAGTACTGCATTTTTATTGACATGGGGACAAACCTGTTGCTTTACATACAGTCACACAGGCACACATTCCTGCTCCTGTGAAATTTTATACACTTAATTTTATGCACTTAATGTGACTCTTTGCAAATTGCTCGCAATGTGCTATTTTATTCTTATTCCCCTTAACTGGGAACTTATCCAGTCAACTTAATTGCTGTGGACTATAACAGTGTCACCTTAATCTTAGTCCTGCAATTAACACAATGAACGTGTGAAACACTCTCTTCCATGCGACAGCCACCGTCACAGGCACAGACACACACACACCCTTGTAAAGTACAATCATCCTCTATTAAATGTAAATGGATGAAGGTAAAAGCATATTAATGTTCTCATAAGACGCGCTTTACAATATCTCTGCACACATATCAAACCTTTAGTAGCTTAGGGTTTTGCTAGTTTAATTAGTTTTTCTCACTCTATATGGGAAGTACTCCTAACGGCATAACATTGTATTGTGTATCGCACATTAGAAAAGGGAAAGCTTCACATGAAACACAGATCAATGCTCTAAGTGTTAGAGAAGGAAGATTTACAATACTGCACGTCCCCATCTATCCTGTCGGAAACCACTGTAATGTTTGCAGATACACTTTGATATTTAATGTTTGGAAATTGAAACATGTTTTTATATTTTTGTGTTCCTTCTGCAAATTATGACAAAGAGAGCTGCATGCGATGTTTTTCAGCTACAGTAGAAAACACTTTGCCTTACAAGGAAAAAAAATCAATTATAAATATTATAGATAAAAATATAATGTATTATATTTTTAGACATAATAATTCCACACACACATATGGGAAATTTGGGAAACTGCAAAATCAAATGTTAGCCATATTTTTGGATGCAAAGAAATGTGCCCAAGTTAGGCAGAAAACTGGGGAAGGTGACTAAATCAGTATTCAGAAAAAGAAATATTCTGGTTTTCAATATATCCTTTGAAAAAGTGATAAACTGATTTCAACACAAATGAAAGGAAACTTTTGGATAAAGTGGAGAAATAAAATATAATCTTTTCTAAATATACAAGTACGTAAGCATGGAATAGTAAAATATCGTTACAAAATTCCCCTACCATCACCAATAAAAGGGAGGAAGCCAAAACTTCAATCATATACTTGTGAGTAATTAGCACTCACCTTGTCTGGCACTGTTCTAAGCACTTTTAGGTATTGTTTCATTTACTCCTCAGAACAACCCTATGAGATAAGTGCTACTATTATCCCTATTTTACAGGTAAGTCCATTGAGGCACAGAGAGATTAAATTTTCCATAAGAATCACAATATTAACCAAACCAATGTGTAAATTTGTTATAATACTACTGAAAATCTAAATTTTAAATGAAACAGATTTATATAAATGGAAAGAAATAAGAAAACACCATGAGAGCCTTGCCTCAATTTTTTTAAAGGGGAATATAAGGGAGTTTCATTCTAGTAGAGATTAAAATATATTTTAAATCATTATATTTCCTTGAATATCAAAGGAAGATGGAGGATAGAAACAATTATTATATAACTTCCTATTACATTATGCCATTATATAAGAGTGATTAAGTAAGAGTTTATTTAATAAATAGTGCAGATAAAATTGGCTGCCTGGAGGGAAAAATTTAGATTCCAACTTCTGAGCATATAGCAAAGTAAATTCTAAGTGGACTATGATAAAAATTTTAAAATGTACTATTATACTTCCAAATGCAGAGAATATTTTAAACAAAGAAAGGAAATTCATTATCCACAAGAAAAACAGATTAGTGGATATAGATATTAAATATTGCTGTTTTATGAAAGATGCCTTAACCAAAGTCAAATATCAAATGTAGACCAGTTAGAAATATTTGCAGAATGGTTTTTATTTACTTTTGTGTGTATGTGTGTGTGTGTGTGTGTGTGTTGGGGGGGGGTGTATGCACACATATACATATCTACAAAATACAAAAGGTCAACATGTTAATAATAAAAAGGTAGGAGGAATGAAGGAAGAGGGTTGGAAGGAAGTAGAAAAGGAGAAAATTTTTTTCAAAAGAAAAAAGAAGTGATATGAAGTAGCAATTGGAAAATAGGAAATTCAAATGCTCCATAAACTTTGAAATGATGCTACCCTTAACTTTACCAGTAATTTGTAACCTACAGATTCAAATAAGAGAAAATTATTATTTTCAGGTATCATATTTGATAGTAGGATTGTAGGGGAGGAAATAGATCAAAACAGAATGAAGGAAAACTCTGTGTCACTTGTACATTGCTGATGAAAGTTGGCATAATAACTATGTTTTCTAAAGTAATCTGGCAGAGTAATATTAAAATTATAATTTCATATTACCTATGACTCATGAGTCATACATTGGAAAGTCCACTTCACAGACATAAAAGCAGCAGTACATAGGTGTGTGTGTCATAGTGGGCCTGGAAATGTCACCTGAGTCAGGGGATCTGGCTCCTGTTGGACAGGGTATAAAGGTTAATCTACTAAAGTTCTGACAATTGTTACCCCAAATCTCTACTTAATGGCAAATTTAGTGGCTGGAACAAACTGGGCAAATAGCCATTGTATTCAGAGACATATCTTCATGGAAACCCCTTTATTGAAAAGAATAGAGCATTAACTATTATCGAATGCAATATCCAAGCACATTAAATAATTTTGAAAGGAAGATCACAATCAAACCAACATTCTATAAAATTGCTGGAGAAGTCAGGGACATGCTCAGTGGCCATGTCCCAGCCTTCAAACACCTCTCTCCTTTTCTTTTTGTGCAAATGTTTTGTTAACAGCCCAGGAAGAGAGGTCTAATTTAAAGGCCTGAGAGTATCTTGAATCCCAAACCTGGTACAAGCAGCTGCCGTTGCTTATCAGGCAGGAACTCTGCACAAAGTTGGCTTGATACATGGCTTTTGCTCGGTGGCAGGGACCCCTCCCCCTGAGGTATAAATACTCTTCCTTTGGGCAGTGCAAAGTGGGGCATGCGGCACTGCCATCCACTCACCATGACCTGAGCAACTAGCCACAATGGGACCTCTTTCCCTTGTCTTAGGACCCCCACGTTCTGTGTAAGTAGTAAAGCAGACATTTGTTGAGACTCTCTGTTGTGCCTGTGCACATAACACAGTAGCTCCTCCCACAATAATTGTTTGGAAAGTTCAATGAGGGTATTGACTTGGGTAAGAAGCCAACGCCATCTTGGTCATTCCCCTTGGGGTAGCAAGGTTGTGTTTGATTTATGAGGCAAAACCTGGCATATATCACCATTCTAATTTTTTGGTCTGGTTTATCGTATAATTATGTCTTTTAACCACTTCTATTTATCTCTTATAAGATCTTCACTGCCCCTTAACAAGATTTCCAGATGCTTTGCCTTAAATGTGTCCACATTAATCTTATTGTCTTTGGTAAGTGTCTTGATTAAGGCATTTTGTTAAAAAATCAATAACTGTCAGATGTTTATTATGGGTCTGGTATTGTCATAAATACTTTACATATATTGGATTTAATCCTTTCAATATCTCTTTCAAATAGGTACCATAACATCATTCAAGTTTTACCAATGAGATGAGAACAACCAAGTCACAGAGACAATGGACACCCAGAGTGGTACAGCAGTATTGGAGTGTAGGAAGTTTCCCCCATAACCCAAACACTTAACCTTTACAGCATATTTTCTTCTTTAGATACACATCTACACACAGCTTAAGACTCATTACAAAATATAAAACTGTGCATGTCACTGAGGAAATGGAATAAGAGTTTCAAGGATTTTTTTTTAATATCAGATGTCTCAGGGGAAGAGGCATTTCATAACCAGTTGTTGTAGATTCAAGTCCTATTTCTACCACATAATGCTTGAGTGATACATTAAGAAAGAAATGAAAATGTCAGTTTTCTCTCCAAAAAGAAATGAAATAATAATAGCTACACCATAGAGTTTTTGTGAGGATCAGATGAATTAATGCCCAAGAAAACACTTTATAGACAAACTTACACATTATTTTAGAAGGAAAATGCAAATGTTTTATGGACACATGGCGTACTAAGATGATCTTGCAATTCAAATCTTATAAAAGGAATACAATCATTTTACTTTGTCAAATACTTAGATTCAAATAAAACATGTAATTCAATCAACTGCCTTGGTGCACTAGTGATTTTTGTAATGGCAATCTTGTCATTGTCAAGTTTGTTATAATTTTTATCCAATACTTCCTAATAAGGATTCTAAAATTCTGACTGATTTCTTTGATTTTTTTATGTATCCAGATTATTTCTCAAAAAGAAAAAGAGATTGACCTATCAGCCTTACTTTTTAAGTAAACATTTTTAAAAATTTAGAAGAGTTTAAGATTTATAGAAAAGTTGTGGAGATAGTACAGAGATTCCCCATATACCCCATACTCAGTTTCCCCTATTGTAAGCACCTTCTGTTATTCTGGTAAATTTGTCACAATTAGTAATCCAAAATCAATACATTGTTATTGTTAACCAACCTCCCCTACTGCATTCAATTTTCCTTAGTTTTTAAAGAATTCCTTTTTTCGGTTGAGGATCCTACATTACATTTAGTTATCTTGTCCCCTTAGGCTCCTCTTTGCTGTAAGAGTTTATGACTCTAGTTGACTTTGATAACCTTGAGAGGGATGTCGTAGAAGGCCCTGCAACATGTTAAAGGATCTTAAATTGTGTGCCCCAAAGGATGGCTTGTCAAATTATGTGCCTAAATATATATGGGTCTATTCTAAACAACAATTTAAATATAGGAACAAATCATCATTTAAACTAATTGTTAGTAAAACATCTAAATTAATTGAAAGCAAGGTAACCAAAAATCCCAAATAAAAAAAACAATATAACATACAGGTACCAAACACTTTTTCTAATCTAATTTGACATTTAACATAATTTCTGATATATTTAATTGATTGAAATGTAAATGCACCTTTATGGTAAAATAAAAACAATAGAAAAACATAAATTCATATCACATGAAAGAAAACCCCTAAACTCCTAAATTTTTAAATCAGTATTGATGACTTATGCAAAGTGAAAATTACATGAATTCAATGAAAATTACATGAATTCAATGTGTCTGTAAAATGATGGGCTACTACGGATATATTTTAAATAAAAAGACAAAAAGTGATCAGTGAGAATAATTAAACTGTACATATGCTTCTAAAGTTTATAAAAATGCACATGCTTTGCAGAAAAATCAAAAGCCCATGCATAAATATCTCCTTATTCAAGATACATAAAATTATATTTTCAGCTCAAAAGAAACTGCAAATGACCAGTTAAGGAACTTCATTTTTTAGTGTTTTTCTTATTTTTATGACATTTGATTTGCTATATTTATAATTTTAATATTCACCTATTTTATGAAGTTACTTGCATTCAAAGTTTAAATGCACAGAGATATAATTTTATGACATTTGATTTGCTATATTTATAATTTTAATATTCACCTATTTTATGAAGTTACTTGCATTCAAAGTTTAAATGCACAGAGATATAATGATCTACTAGTAGAGTAGTTAACTATTAGCTTGTTGGGAAAATTCCACGGTTGATTCATTTTCCTTTTGCAGCTGAAGAAGCTTCATGCTGAGCTGAGAGGTATCCGATTGGCTCATCATCTCTGCTGGAAACTTCTGTCTTCTGCTAGCCTTGACTTTTACGACCTCAAAAAAGCGAGCTAGTATATTGCAATTAATGACAAAAAATAACAGAAAACTGAAAATAGGATATATGACTAAGCTAATTTTAAAACATCATTTCCTAATTCATTCAACCCTTTAGAATTGATAGATTTGCTTGATTAACCATGAGCAATATGGAATAAGAAGGGAACTTTAAGCATCTGGTATAAAAGGATTATTTGGCATACATATTAGCAATATTATAAGTGAGAAGGAAAATTCAACATTGAGGAACCATTAAACTTTAACTATTTTTTTCCATTGGACTTTTGTGCAATGTGTGCAGATTTCTATTTCAGTGAAACTTAAAGATTTGCAGCAATATTATTTTTCACCAAGTGAGACATTCAACAATGAATTCCTAACAATGAGGGAACATACTTTTAAGAATTGCTTCTTTCACTTTCTTTCTGAAATGTTTCTTTGTGTTCCTACATCAACTGTTTTATTTCACTTTCTTTTTGAAAGTTTTTTTCTATTCCTACATCAACTGTTTTATTGCATATTATTTTTCTTCTACCGCTTTTTCAATTTAGTTGAAAGACAAACAGAAAAATAAAGTAATATCAAAGTCCAGATGAGGAGATAAAATAGTATAAGTAACTCCCTAGAAATAACATTAGAAATAAACCTTGTTGGTCGATCATAATAACATCATCCTTTCCTTTGTATGTATCTCATCCATGGATACGATGACTTCACCTAACTTCATCTAATCTTGTAAAAGTGATCCACTCTAAAGAGACTAAGCTAATGCTGTATGATTTTATATAAAGAGTTGAAAGAGCAGTTGAAAATTGAGGTAGAAAAGGGATAGGTGGTTGAGGGGAAAAACTAAAGTTTCATTTAATTTGCCATTAATGGGATAAGAAACTCCACCTAGCACAATGTAATGGCATAAAAGAAATTATATTTGGTGCCTCCTCATCCTGCCTGGCTTGGTGGATAGGTTTCCCTCTGGGCAACCACCCCAGTTAGCCCTTGTCCTGGGCAAAACCACACCTAGCAGGGCCTGAGCCTCCCTCCATAGTGTTTGGAAAGCAAGAGTCACCCCAGCTTCTCCAAACGGCCCCTTGCCTTTTCAAGTCACATAATTTACTAGCAAGGCCTGTATCTCCACACAGCTTGGGTGATAAGAAGCTGCCCTCGGCTTCTCCAAAAGGCCCTTGTCGCTTCTGCTTTTCACGCTGTGTAGTTTGAAACTTCCAACCCCCAATATCCATAGGAAAGCCCTTCCCCTCCTCTCTGGGTCACGATGAAGGCAAGAGCCGGGACCCACAGGTGCTTCCTCCCCCTCCTCTGCGGACCCTTGCAGGAGCCTGGGTTGGGGAAGCCCCCAGCCCCTCTGCTACCCTTTCTCACCTCTCCCCTCCAGGGCCCCGGATCTAACAAAGCTGTCTTCTCCTGTCCTCTCGGCCAGCTGGCTACCTTGTTTTGTGCTTATCACCCAAAGAACTTCCACATAACAACCAAAACACACAAACCAAATTAATGCTTTTGTATCAGCAGGATTTAATATAAATTTCTCAATGAAGTTGCCTATTTAAAGAAGCTCTGTTTTGGGTCTTTTATATTTACTTATGAAAACAATCTAGATATTTTACATCCAATTAAATGTGTGTAGTGCATGTGCTATGTAAGTTGGACAGTGGGAAAACAAGTCAACAGTCTGGCATCATACTTAAATAATTTCAAGACAATAATCTTAAAACACTAAAGCTATTATCTTCAATTTATGCACAGCTATGTAATGGTACTGTGAACAATCGAATGTACCCTTTGTTTTGTATGACTGCGTGGTATGTGAATATATCTCAATAAAATGAATTAAAAAAAAGTTAAAATGACTAATCTAAGAAAAGTATATTAAAAATAA
Organism: Choloepus didactylus; assembly: GCF_015220235.1. NCBI lineage: Eukaryota > Metazoa > Chordata > Mammalia > Pilosa > Megalonychidae > Choloepus > Choloepus didactylus. Next base: position 8,951,909 of record NC_051322.1, read on the forward strand.
AGACTCATATATTAAAAAGCCAAAACACAAAAACAAACAAAAAAAAAGTAAAGAAGCTTACTGAGTTGAAAGAGAAGTAGGAGATAATATGCAAATCAAAGCACATGAAGAGAAAATAGACTGAATTCTTTAAAAGATTGAAGGACAACTGCCAACCTGTGACTCTATACCAGCAAACGTATACTTAAAAATTAAAAGTATTTATCAGGTTAACTATTGCTGTGTAAAAGAAACACCATAAAACTTTTCTTTCTGGCTTAAAATATGAAGAGGAAAAAAAAATGAAAATACTATTATTAAAAAAAAGAATTCAGGAAGGAGAAAAAGAATAAGTAAAAGTAACATTTGAAGACATATGTTTGAAAAATTCATAAAACTTATAACATCATCAAATCACATATGCAAAAAGAAAATAAACCTCTGCAAATTCTAAACAGTGCAAATACAAAGAAATTGCATGTCACAGCCCGAGGGAGCTTTGCCAGTCAAAAGACCAAAGAAGACACTGAGCATCTTCTGAAACATGAACTTCATTTGGGGCTTACTCACAGGGAGGCAGAAATCAGCAGAAATCAAATGGCTTTCTTCTCGCCAGGTGGGTACTGCTTTTGCAGGGAAGTTGGTCATTCGATTCAAAGAGGACAGCAAGCCAGTTATAAGGGTTTAAGACAAAGACATTCCTAAGGGTGGGAGAGCATCCTGTGACATGGGGGTGGTGCAGGAAGGAAAGAATTATAGGATGGGGCTTTGTAAATAACCACAAGAGTGATAACAGTTGGGGGCCAGGAGGCAGGTAGACTAGACTAACATTCTCGCTCTTTTGTGAGACCAAGAGTTTCTCGCCTCCTGCTTACTTCCCGTTTAAAGTTACAATTTACCCTTTCTCTCTTTACTGGCTTACAAAGATGATAGGTTAACACATTAGCTGCCTACGTCACGCAGACTGCTGTGCACCTAGGTCTGCAGGCCTGTTTTGTTCAGGCCAGGGGCTGCCACACTGCAGTAAAGTGCATTACCGTAAAATTGCTGAAAATCAGAATGCAAAGAGAAATTCTTAAAAGCAGTCAGACATATTTATGTCTTCAAATGAACTACTATAAAACTACACTTGACTCTCAAGAGAAAGGATCAAAGCCAGAAGAAAATAGATTGAATTCTTTAAAAGATTGAAGGACAACTGCCAACCTGTAACACTATACCAGCAAACGTATACTTAAAAATTGAAAGTACTTATCAGGTTAACTATTGCTGTGTAAAAGAAACACCATAAAACTTTTCTTTTTGGCTTAAAATGGTATGTATTATTTCTCATAGTTCTCCATGTTTAAGTGGAGTTTTTCTTTGTTTAATATTTTCTTTCTTTTTTTCATCTTTCACGGGCATAGCTCTGTGTCTGCACCCAGCTGACAGCGTAGCTGTGCATGGGCTGCCCTGGGTGGGCTTGCAGTGCTGAGCCTCTCTCGGCATATTGACTTCCCCTCCAGGGCTCACCATGTAACTGTTCCAGGGCAATGTGCCAAGAGGGCAAAGTGGAAAAAAATGAAATCTCTGGAAATCTAGGCTCCAGAATTCATAAATATGTCCTCTTTAAATTCTATTGGTGAAAGCAAGATTTACCTATTAATGGAAAAAGCTGCAAAGATATTTTGGTCATGTTTTTCAATATACAAGGAAACCAAACCAAACCTGAGGGAAACCAAAAAGAAGAGGTAACCTAAAATACATACACAAGAATTTCTAAAAGCAGAAGAAAAATTATTTCAGACACAATGTCAAAAATGCTCTTTGGGGAAGAAGAGAAGATGGCAGCATAGAGAGGAGTGGAAGCTAGTTATTCCCCCTGGAACAACTAATAGACAACCAGGAACAACTAGTAAATAATCTGGAATAACTGCTGGGGGACAAAGTGACTGTCCACACAACATACACCAACCTGGATTGGGAGGAATGCCTGAGATTGCAGCATAAAATCTGTAAGTAAAAACTGTGGGTCTGCGCTGAGAACTCCTCCCCCAAGGCAGCCCAAACTGCAAAACCTCATTGTGATAAAGAGCAGCACTCTCTGAACAAGCAAATATACCTCAGCCCAGCTCCAGTTGAGGTTTTAATTAACAAATGTTGACTGCTCAATACAAGCTACGAATCCCCAACAAGCAGACAGAGGCTTTTGGAGACAACGGACCTTGGAGGGCCAGAAGACCTCCCCTGGAGGGAGGGGGAGCCCCGAGGACCAAGTGCTATCTCTGGCCAACAGGTGGAACTGAGGGTGGCCATGAACTGTACCTGAAGGGGGGCTTTCTGTCCCTTTTTCAGCCCAGTGGAGAAAGCCTCAGCCATTTTCAGTTCCCAGCACTCTGATCCAGACAAGGGTGGAGACAGCAGAGTCAGAGAGACTATTCAAATGCAAATGGTATCTCCTTAGTGGGTATATCTTTCCTAAGAAGAAAGAGGTGGTGCCAAGCTCTATTACATGCCTTCCATTCACAACCAGACCCCAGAGACTGGGGGAAAACAGCCATGGACCACACCTCCTTACACCAGTCTGGAGTGACAGGCTGACAGGTGCCACCTGCTGGGCAGAAAAGCACAGTGGCTTGAGTCCTCACAGGGTGCATCAATCTTCTAAGACACACCCTCAGGGAGACCTGATACTATTGCCTCCTTCTGAGACATGAGCTCGTTTTGGTCTGGGAAAACCTGATTGGGGTAACCAAGGAAACCATGCCTAGACAACAGAAAACTACAACCTACACTAAGGAAAACAAAGCTATGGCCTATTCAAAGGAACAAACTGACACTTCAATTGAGATACAGGAATTGAAACAACTAATACTAAATCAATTCAAAAAGTTTAGGGCAGATATGTCAAAAGAGATGACGCATATAATGAAAACACTGGGCATACATAAGGTAGAAATCGAAAGTTTGAAAAAACAACTGGCAGAATCTATGGAAATGAAAGGCACAACACAAGAGATGAAAGACACAATGGAGACATACAACAGCAGATAACAAGAGACAGAGAAAACAGTCAGGAACTGGAGAAAAAGACACCTAAAAGCCTACACGCAAAAGAACAGATAGAGAAAAGAATGGAAAAATATGAGCAATGTCTCAGGAATTGAATGACAACATGAAATGCAGGCATATATGTGCATGGGTGTCCCAGAAGGAGAGGAGAAGGGAAAAGGGGCAGAAGCAATAATAGAGGAAATAATCAATGAAAATTTCCCATCTCTTATGAAACACATAAAATTACAGATCCAAGAAGTGCAGCATACCCCAAACAGAATAGATCTGAATAGGCCTATGCCAAGACACTTAATAATCAGATTACCAACATCAAAGATGAAGAGAGAATCCTGAAAGCAGCAAGAGAAACCAATCCATCACATACAAAGGAAGCTTGATAAGACTATGTGCCAATTTCTCAATAGAAATCATGGAAGCAAGAAGGAAGTGGTGTGATATATTTAAGATACTGGAAGAGAAAAACCACCAACCGAGTGTCCTATATCCGGCAAAACTGTCCTTCAAATGTGAGGGGCAGTTTAAAATATTCTCTGACAAACAGACAATGACGGTTTGTGAACAAGATACCTGCTCTACAGGAAATGCTAAAGGGAGCACTACAGACAGATAGGAAAAGACAGGAGTGAGAGGTTTGGAACACACTTTTGGGAGATAGTAGCACAGCAATGTAAGTACACTGAACAAAGATGACTGTGAGTATGGTTGAAAGAGGAAGGTTAGGAGCATGTGAGACACCAGAAGGAAAGAGGAGAGATAAAGACTGGGACTGTATAACTCATTGAAACCTAGGGTGCTCAACAATTGTGATACAAGGTACAAATGTGTTTTTACATGAGGGAGAACAAATGAATGTCAACGTTGAAAGGTGTTAAAAATAGGGTGAGATTGGGGAGAAAATACAATCAATGCAAAGTAGAGACTATAATTAACAGAAGTATCTCATTATACCTTTAATGTAACAAAGGCAATACAGCAAAGCTAAATGCATATGGGAGGTGTGTGGGACTCTTGGCATTGGTGACGTTGTCTGACTCTTTATTCTACTTTGGTTTAATGCTTTCCTTTTGTTGCTTCCTAGCTGTCATGTTTTGTTTTGTTTCTCTTTCTTTTTTTTCCTTTGTCTCTCTATCCTCTTTGACTCTTCCTCCTTCTCTGTGGAAGAAATGGAGATGTCTGTATATAGAGAGTGGCGATGGTACTGAATACATAAATACACGACTATACAGGGAACCGTCAATTGTTTACTTAGGTTGGAACATATGGTGTGTGAACAAAATGATCTTAAAAAAATGAGTTGATGACGAAACCTTGAGGGCATTATATTGAGTGAAATAAGATATATATTTATATATATCTTATATATACAAGGGCAAATATTGCAGGGTCTCACTGATATGAACTGGTTATAACATGTAAACTCATAGACATGAAATATAAGTTACCAGCATATAGAACAAGGCTGAAGAATGGGGAGCAGTTGCTTACTATGAACAGAATGTTCAACCAGGGTGAACTTAAACGTTTGGAAATGGACAGAAGTGATGGTAGCATGTTGTGAGAATAACTAACAGTGCTGAATGGTCTGTGAAGGTGGTGGAAAGGGGAAGCTCAGAGTCACATATGTCACCAGAAGGAAAGTTGAAGGTTAAAAGATGGGAATGTATAAAACAGTGAATCTTGTGGTGGGCAATGTCCATGATTAACTGTACAAATATTAGAAATCTCTTTCATGAACTAGAACAAATATATGACACTATAACTAGAAGATAATAATAGAGGGGCATATTGGAAAAAAAATATACCTGTTGCAAACTATATACTACAGTTAGTAGTATTTTAACATTCTTTCATCAACAGTAACAAACGTACTATACCAAAACTATGAATCAATAATGGATGGGGGTGGTTAGGGGTATGGGAGGATTTGAGTTTCCTTTTTTTGTCTTTATTTTTTTTACTGGAGTAATGAAAATGTTCTACAAATTGAAAAAAAATTAATTTTGGTGATGGATGCACAGCTGTATGATGGTATTGTGGGCAATTGATTGCACACTTTGGATCTTTGTATAATTATATGGTATGTGAACAATCTCAATTTAAAAAAAAATGCTCTTTGATGAGAAAACAAAAAAAGGATGTGTATACATGTATGTATTGCCTTTCAACTGGAGTAGACAATGCTAGTAAAATTTCCATGCATCCTGGCAGTAGTGCGAGACTTGAGTTTGATGATATTTTGAGGGCCTTCATTTATATAAATTTATTTTCAATTCAATAATATTAAACATTAAAATGCTTTTCAGTTTGACTTTTAAGCATATACACGTATTTCCTGTGAAGAACAATAGGAACGCATGTGTGTGTACATATGACGTGTGCAGGTGGTGAATTTCCACACACTGAACACATCCATGTGATCTACTGTCAGATCAAGAAACAGCAACTTACCAGCGACATGGATCCCCCTTTGTCCTCTCCCACGGTCTCACCCTACCCAAAGATTGCCATTATCCTGAATGTGATAGATTATAATAATTGAGTCTTGAATGTCAGCACGCTAAAGTACCAATAATAAATCTCAGCCATTGGTCATACAGTAATCTTTTTATATTTCACTGGCCATTGTACTAATATTTTTTTAAGAATGTTTACATAAATGTTTATCAATGAGATTGGTCCATAATTTCAATCTGCATACTGTTCGCTATGTTTTGCTATCAAGGTTGTACTGGCTTCAAAATTGAGTTGTAATATTTCTCTTTCTTAATTCTCTGGAAATTCTGTGCAATATGGTCTTATTTCTTCTTTAAATATTAATAGAGGTCATCATTGAAGCCATTAGGGCCTGAATTTTTCTTTGCTGAAAGGTTTTTAGTAAGTAAGAGATACAATTTATTTAATAGATATTTTACTATTCATATATTCAACATCTTTTCATGGGCTTGTTAAATATAATTTTTTCAAGGAATTTGTCCATTTATCCATCCTGTTAGAATTATTAGACCACTTTCATATCATCTTATTAATTTTTTGAAGTTTCTAGGAACTTGTGTGAACTCTCATATTTCATGACTACTGTTGGCAAAAAGTCTTCCTTTTTCTATTCTTGATCATTCTCGCTGTGGGTTTATCATTTTTTAAAAAAAACAACATTTCTGATTTTGTGCATTGAATCATGCTTTCTATTTACTTGATTACTCTTATGCTTATTATTCCATTCTTTCTTTTTTTCTTTCTTTTTCCTGGTGGGATAACTTGAACTCGTTATAGATATCTTTAAGCAATGCTTAATGTACACTTTAAAGTTTTATATATTATATTGTTATTTTCATTTAGCTGAAAATGTTTCCAGTGTTGTTTAATTTTGTTTTGATCCATTGTTTATTAATGTGTACTGCTTAATTTTCCTATCAGATGGCTTTTTATAAGTACCTTTATTTTTTGTGTGTCCTACCCATATTTTTGATAAACTTTTGAATTTAGAATATATTTGGATTTACAGATTTATTGGAGGATAATATAGAGAAGTTCCCATTTATCCCATAACGAGTTTCCCCGATTACCAACTTCCTCTGCATCTGTCCCAATTAATGAACCAATATTGACATATTGTTATTAACAAAATTCCCACTAGATTCAGGTTTCCATGTATTTTTACCCAATGCCCCTTTTTCTAATCCAGGAGCCCATTTCAGTTGCCGTATTACATTTTGTCGAGTTATATTCTCAGGTTCCTCTTGGTTGTGACAGTTTATCAGACTTCCCTTGCTTTTGATGACCTTGATAGCTTCTAGAAGTACTTGTCAGGTGGTTTGTAGAATGCCCCTCAACTGGAATTCATGGAATACTTTTCTCATTATTAGACTTGGCTTCCTGGGTTTGAAGAGGGAGATCACAGGGGTAAAGCGTCATTTTTATTATATACTAGCACAGATACATATGTGCTGGCAACATGTCCTACCACTCCTGGTGCTAACCTTGATTACTTGGTTGAGGTAGTAGATATCAGGTTTCTCTGTAGCCTTACAAACAATGTCACTATGTGCAACCCCACTTAAATAGTGGGGAGTTATCCTTCATCTCCTTAAGGGTAGTGTATCTGCATAGATTATTTGGAAATCTTCTGCAGATGAAATTTCTTTATTCTCTTCTATTGACTTATGTACTCATTTACTTATGTATATCAATATGGATGTATGAGTAAAATGTATTTTATATTTTGGGCTATAATCCAATAATTCTTTATTTATTTTTTTGCTCAAATTACTGAGTTGGTTTTTGCATGTCCTTGAAATGCCCCCATCATTAAGTATGTGTGCATATGTGTGTCTGTATGTGGAACTGTGTTTTATCACTTTCTTACTTTCTAGCCCTACAAGATGCTCTGGGCTCATATTCTATGTTTCATGCCCCAGTCCTAGAATCAGCCATATCTCCATAGAGTCTTGGTTCCTTTTATTGGAAAATGATATTAGAAACCAAGATATGGGTACTAGATATACTGATTGCTACTGGGTGTCATTGCTTCTGGGCCCTATGATCTTACAGGACAAAGGATATATATGCATGTATTCTAACCGGGGTATATATACCTATTTATAACTATTACTATATGTAACAACATATATGTACATTAAAGTAAACATGACTTCATGTTGCTGTCTCTGACTCTATTTCCACATGGATTGTTCCAGACTCCTCCCCTTTTTTGTATGTTACTTTCCATTCCAACATTATCTTCCACCATCTGCCATCAATTTACTTAATTGTTCATTTCCTTCATATGTGTATAATGGTTTTAGAATTTTTAACCGATAACCCCACTTCAAATATTTCCTTTCATTTCCTTTTTAGAAATTCCATCTCTCTGCTTACATTACCCATCTATTTGTGCATGCTGTCTACTTTTTCCATTAGTGACCTCAACATGTTAACCACAGTGGATTAAATTCCATGCTTGATAATTCCAAAATCTGTGTCATATCTGCTTCTCATTCTGACATTTGCTTTGACTCTTCAGACTGCTTTATCTTTCATTTTGGCATGCTTTGTCGTTTTTTTTGTTGTTGTTGTTGGAATCTGAATTTATACTACTGGCTAAAGGGAACTGAGGTACATAGGGCTGCAGTGAGAAATTATTTCAATCTAACAAGGCACTGTACTTAATTCACTGTGTTCTCTAGTTGTAGGTGTCAGAGGCTTCAAAGTCCTCTAGCGTCCTTGTCACCTCTGCTCTTGACATTGAGCCTCCCTAAGAATCCCCGAGAGGGTATGTGTTTTGCAGCTCTTTCAGCCATAATCCACTGCTAGCATAGTGGCGGCCTGTCGATGTAGCTAATGCTATTATTGGATGCCTAATCTCTCAAGCAGAGAACAATACTAAGTCCTCAATACAGAATGAGTTTCTGGGAGAGGTGTGGTGGGTTGAATTGCATTACCCGGTTTGGACACGCTCTTGATCCTGGTCTGCACGCTGGTGGGTGTGGACCTGTTGTAAATAAGATCTCTTCAAGACGTTACTTCAGTTAAAATGTGGCCCAAGTGAGTCAGGTTGGGCTTTAGTGAGGATTACTGGAGTCTTTTATGAACAGAATGAAAGTAAGATAGAGAGAGAAGCTACAGGGAGTAACCAGAAGACGGAAGTCAATGGAACCCCAGAAGAGAAAGGAGAAGACACCACTATGCGCATTGCCATGTGATGGAAAAGCCAAGGAATCCCAATGGTTGTCAGCCAGTCAGAAGATACCAACCTTGGGAGGAAGCAAGACTTCTAGCTTATGAAATTGTAAGCCAATAAATTCCTGTTGTTTTAGCAGCCAGGAAACAAAAACAGGTAGCATCCAGCCCCCTGGACTTCCTCCCTCATGGAGGGACAGAGATTCATCCTCTCTGGAACAGACATGCATTCTAGTATACGGATTTGCATGCTCTGCCTGTAAAAACCACCATCTATAGACACAGAATGACTCCCCTTCCAGCATACCATTTCCTGTAACATTGCTTCTGATCAAGAACTCATTTCACAGCAAAGGACATGTAGCAAGGAGCTTGTGTCCATGTAGTTAACTGGACTTACTACATTCATCACCATCTAGAAGCAGCTGAGATAACTGGTTCATCAAGAACTCATGTATGGCTCACTTGGAAGACAAACCCTGAGGAGAAGGGGTCCTGTCTTAGAATGTGCAGGAGATGCTTTGAATCAGAGACCATTATATGGGGCTCTCTTCCTCATGGCCAAAATACCTGGGTTTGGTAATCAAGGGATGGTTGTTCTATTATACCCCAAACCACAATAACCTAATTAATCTAATTAGTTATGTTTGCTTCCCATCCTGGCAACCTTGATCTCTTCCAATGTGGACATCTTGGTGTGTAGGAGGTATGTTTCAACCAGGGGAAACAACATTGGCTGCACTGAATTGGAATAAGACATCCCATTTGGGGGTCCTTATTCCACTGAACCAACATGCAGGAATAATGGAGTTAATCTACTAGCTGGAGAGATTGATATTGATTACCAGGAGGAAACTGAGTCGCTGGTACATGATGGGGGAAGAGGTACTGTGTTTGGAACTCACGGATTTTGCCAGAGCCCCTTAGTATTCCCATGCCCCATAGTAAAGGCTAATGAAAAGCTAGAATAGCAACAATGACAATAATGGAAAGAACAACAAAACAGCAGTGACCACAAAAGCAAGACAACTGAGGATACAGAACATTTATGAATGAAGGTTTGGGTCACTTTAGCAGTTAAAGAACCATGACTGTCTCAGGGCAGGGAGAATATGGAATAGATGAAGAAAGAAGCCATTGACATCATCTAGTCCAGCCTCATGACCAACGACGAGAATAAGGAATGTGATAGCTTTGTATATTTTCCCTTTGGTTATTATTTGCATATACCAGACATTTTCATCTTTCTTCTTCCCCTCCTCCTCCTCCTCCTCCTCCTCCTTCTTTCTATTTTAATGCAGGTCAGATATGACTTTAAATAGTCCTTCATAGGAGAACACTCTGTAAGTTGAAAATGTAGTTAACATAACTAGCAATCGATAATGTCTGCTGGGATTGTGTTTTACCTCATTTGGGGGAAAGAATATGAATATCTCTTATAAGAAAGAAAGTTGTATGTTTTGGGGAAATATGTGCTGTTTCACCAGTGAATATGGGTATTTCTGATATAAGGACTTTGTCTTTCATTTCCTGTGTTGGTCCCAACTTTGTCTTTTCTCTACTTTTCAACTGTTTTATATGTATTTTTTTATTACATAGTAAAGGAATTATCTTCTATCCCTTTTGGCTTCAATTAAAAATGGTAAAATTTTAGGCACTATTTGAATTGATTCTTTTATTTATTGTATTTTACTTATTTTATTTTTCAATTTTCATTTTTTGGTTTTTGTTTTCTTTTGCTTTGTTTTTTTTTGCTAGTTAGAAGTATTTAATTTGTACTTTTGGTCATATTCTAATTCCCGTGATTTCCTTAGAATAACTGTTCCCTCACCAGGATTATAAAGGAAAAATAAAAGCACATGTTTTCTTTGCCACAGAATCATTTTTACAGTTAAATCTGTAATTATACCTAAAATTAGTTTATTGTGGAATTGCTCATAGTAGCAACAACATTGATAATGACTGAATTCCTATTAATATGTCAATGTTTGAATAAATTTTGTTGATTGTGTGTCCTGCCATGTTCTTCACCGTGTTGTACAAGGTTGCCTCCTTCCCTTGTGTTGCATGAAAACCAGTGCCTGTTGCAGGCTGAATGCCGTCAGTGGAGCACATAATGCACTATCACATGGTCAGTTTCTTTTCTCTTTGCTAAAATAGCTCTTCTTTCCCTTCTCTCCTATCTGGATAATGTTGATTTTCTATCCCACCAGTGGTGTAATACTAGAAATAGAAAGAAGTGTTTGTTTACTTTCTGACTTGACAGGGACCATCAGAGTGATTTAACTCTAGGGCTCTTCTGGAATTGCTGGATGGAATTTAACAATTGCTAGACCTATTAGTCAAGGTCTAAAAGACGCCATTATGATTCTCTTTCATTGGCCTACTGATGGTATATGGGAGACTCCCTGGCATCTTTGGTGCTAACTACTACTGGGAGTCTGGTCCTTCCCAGCAGCCACCTTTCCTCGTTCTACCATCAAAGCCTTTGGCCAGCAATCTCTTGCCCTTTTTGTCTTTTTTTCAGGTATGTCTCCACAAAGGTACACATATCAATTTCTCACAGTATATATTCTTCAAGTCCTTCTCTCTGCCCTGAAGGCCAAGCCTCAAGGGTATCACTTTGAAGGGGAGCAGGAGGATGGGATTTGCAGTCCATCTACAGCTCTTAGCTCACTCTCAGCACCCACTTTTGCAAATCGTTTACTACTGTTTGCACCTAACTGCAGATGGTGGGCTGTATATTCATGGTAAGTGAGCTGGATCTGAAAAAAGAGTCTGCCTATGGGCAACCAGCCTTTAAAAACAGTGAATTAGCACTTGACAGGCTTAGAGAAATTGCTATGAGGCATTGTTCAGTGAGAAAAGCCAGGCACAAAAATGATCCTAATTTTTTACAAAACACACTATGACTCCCAACTGCACATGCATGTGACGTGCATACTTGTCTACACAGGACTACAGGAAAATAGAAAAATCTATCCTAGTTTATTAATGGAGGAGTGTTGTGAGGATGTTTTTCTGCCTAAAAGACATGCAAAACAGGGAGGGCAGAGCCAAATAAAAAAGGAAAGGGGAAATAAAATACATTTGTGGGGAAAAAGCATCTTCTCTACATTTATTCCATTATATACATTCTTCTGGGTATAGCATAAATACATTTAAAATAAAATAATCTATAATAATTCAGGGATTTATCTGGTTTAAGGAGTTGGGTAGCATTCATTTTTTCCTATTACCAAACTGTGCCATAGATAGTGGTTGTATAATTCATAAGTGCCCCTTGATTTCAAGTAATAAACTGAAATCCTATATGTATTTGTTCTGTTTCTGATCTTTCTATTCTTTCCCACTAAAATGCATCAGAGTTTTGAATAAACTTTAGTTGTACACTGTATAGATTTATCTAAAACATTAAAATATATTGTTCACAATTATTTAAATTACAAATAAACATTGATTTTATCAGTGTCATCCATGATAATTATATCTATTTTAACCTCCTATTTATGAATTTGAAACTATATTAATAGAGTTCATAGTAGTCCATTATATTTTAGTTTCTGAGGAAATCCCTAAATGATTCTAAAATAATCTAAATTTTTCATTGTTGATATTTTATTTAGGAAAATTTCATCAATAGTGTAGATAGTTGGAGTTTGAGTTTTATTATACTTTATTATTATAATGTTGGCTTTGTAAAAAAAAGGAATCATTTTCCCTCTCTCAGTATTTTATATGAGTTAGACAAAATTGAAGTTAAAACTGTCTTTGACAATTTGAAAGAATATTCTTCTTCAAGTATCTAGCCCTGGTAATTGAAAAACTTCGTATATCATCTATGATAATTTTGTACTTGGTGTTTAGTTTTAATAGCTTTTGTGGTGAGTTGCAATATACCTTTGCATAGAAAAGCATTCGTGGATTTCTAGAGTGAATGAATATATAGTTGTACAAAATATTTACTTTACTTGTTTTTATTTTCTCATTATTATACTTTTAACTTCTGATATAGTAATTTTACGAATATATCTTAGACAGTTGAGAAGAAAGTGTATTTCTGTTTTGGAGCTGGACTACTTTATTATTCTATTAATTGTATGTTGAGATAAGATTGTTAAAGTATTTTCTCCATAGACTGTGTGACTCTCTAGCTCTGCTTGTAGATTCTTTAAGTTGTGATTTACACTGTTGTATTATTTGCTGTATGAAATAATAGCAGATCTTCATTGTGGATTGCTCAATTCATCATTATAAAGGGGTCAATTTCTGCTTTGTCTCAGAGTAATCTAATGCCCCCTGCTTGCTATTTATGTTCCACTTGCTTGGCATGTGTTTCCCCATCCTTTTACCTCCAGACTATTTAATAGCTTTTTAAAAGATGGATCTCTTGGAGAAGTCTAGAATGAGTTCTCCCTATTAACTAGTCAAGTATTTATTTATTTATTTCCTTTGAGTGGTTGACAATCAAATTTATGTATCTTGATATAACATTTTTCATGCTTTATATTTTAATTCTTTAATTTCAGTGTCAAAATTTGATTGGTATAAATCTCTGTTTTATTTATTTTGTGCTGAAATAATCTGATAGATTTATACACACTCTTTGTTTAACTATTTGTTATATTTCAGCATTATACAATATACTTAAACTACCATTACTTGAATTATAATCTTTAAATTGCATTTATGGATTCACCACTACAAAATATGATGAAATTAGTACATTTATATTATCTATTTTTAATGCTAATGCTTTAGCATAAAGCCTTAACTATTTTTTCTATGAAGTAATTTTTTTGTTGACTTTAGGAATTAATAAATATTTTGTTGCTTTTTACATCTGAACAATGTACTATTTTATTTTCTGAATTTACAACAGAATTCATGCACAGATTTCCTGGCACTTAATTACCATGCAAATTAGCAGCCCTGAAACTAAAACACATGGATGGAAGCACTTAAAACTGTAGGACAGTACCCTTTACATAGAGACATTCAACAAATGCCTGCTGATTTGATTTTCCTTTCATTTTAACTGTACTGAGACACATGTAATATGAATCTAATAAATATGTCTGGGAAAAATAATTGAAGGGAAAATATTAAATTATAATTTACAACTATATATATTTTTTAAATTAAAGGAGAAGATATGAGAAGACAATAACATAAGGAAAGTAGAGTTTTATAGAGGCAAAAATATGAAATCAAATTTATTCACTGATGGGGAAGACAGATCATTTAGATTCTTCTTAGTTCCTTCCCAATGCCATCTAATACTGTAATTGACTTAAAGTTATTAGTTTTCTCATTTTGATTAGTTTAAGGCATGTTCTTTTTATTGCTGAATGAATTTTAATATAACTACTAAGTACTAATGTTTCTCTCTACCTGATAACATTCCCAAGTTAATTCAAAAAACACCACTGAAGTTTTATTGGATTTAGCTAATTTTTCCCTTTTTATAATTGCATTGTTTTGTCTGTCATATCTTGAGTGTCTCCTGAGTATATTACCTCCCATTCTGATCCTCAGATTTTATCTTTTCACAGTTTGGCATGCTGGGTCTAAACTAAGAACTATTAGTAAATTGATTATATACTTGCTTAGGTTTCTTTTTAAATGACTGTATGTATTATTGATTTAAATAAGATAATAGAATTTAAGAATAATTGTATTTTATTAAAATATTTATTTGGTTTGAGTATCAGATAAAAATAAACATACATTAATGGTGAAATTCAATAAACCACATATGACCAATAATCAGCTGTGAACATTATACATTTGTTTGAGTACTATTTTTATTAGTGTTCAAAATCATTCTGTTTTATTCTCCATTTGTACTTTGCTTCTAGCACCTAATCAGGTATACAGCATAATGATTAATAGAATTGACAAACCAAATATTTCTTAAATTAAGCAGAATATGAGAGTTCTCTTTATTAAATCATATTTCATAATAAACTGGGCTGAAAATATAGTAAAAATTATTCTCTGAATTATCAATATGCTTCCAGAGACACACATACACAGACAGACAAAAGAGAAATGATGACAAAAGCTAGGGTAAATACCAACAATCATGCAAATAATAATTGCTATGACATTCTGGAAAATGAGATCCTGACTGAGGACCATGGATGTCAGGGAAGGATTTAAGGACATGGCAGGTCCCACTTAGATAAGTGTTGAAGGACATGGACCTAGGCATTTTGGGACAATTATGATTATGCCAGCATAAAGAGATAAGAGGATCATTGGAAATACTGGAAACAATGTATAGTGCTCTTACTTGCTGAGCTAAGACCATTGAACTTCAATTTCTGGTTAATAATAAGATCATCAATATTATTGTATATTGGGGATATATATTCCATGCTATTTTGAGAACGTTAATCTATTAATATGGTGGAAGAGGATGTGTAGAAGGATGAATGAACAAGGAGACCTAGTAAGAGGTTAATCCAGTATCAAAAGTCTACGTAAAATGCACAAAAAAGGAAATTTTTCATGTTCATGCTTGTATCCCCAGATATAACTTTCTAGCACTAAATAAATGTGTATTGAATGAATATATTATATGTTGCAAAAGAAGAGGTTTTAAATTTTAGTTGTGTCACTAAGTAAATGGTCATTGACAAGTTATTATTGTGTATTGTGCTTATGGGGTAATACACAAAGTATTCTTGCATCAATAAAAAAATGCCATATAAAGTTAGTGACAATTTTTATTAGTAGAATAATTACCACACTGGTAAAGAATTGACTTGCTGACCCATTTATTTTGATGGTAAAATAGAACATTTCAGTTAAAATGTCCAGTTTGGAAGTTAAATACATAATATTAATGCCAACATATAAATAAGATATGCAAACAAGGCTGGAAATAATATCTGAAGATCTTTTACATAAAGTCAAAAGAGGAAACTACTGACATCTTCATTTCTGAGAAGTGGAGATAAGGTCAAGGAAACTATATGCTGAGGTTTGTGGAATCACCTTCAATCCAAGAATGATGGTTCTTGTTCTTTACAATTTGAGACCTCCTGTCGGTTTCTGGTGGTAGTTCCATTTTCCCGGGTTTCACCCACTGAAGAAATTAGAAGAGAAGTTGGTTTTCCATGTGATAGATGAACTCAGGGTTTGAAGTCCTTTTTTCCCAGGCATCATGACGGTTTTCACCTAGGTTATCAGTGCCGACGCTATTCCCCCAGCCCGGGGACCAGGCAATGCATGCTCAACCAACTTCCCTGCTTCCAAAGAAGGGCTGGGTTCCACTTAACTGTAGTTTGAATATGTGCTGCATTTATCCACTGAATGACTTTTTAATTGAACTCCTATGTCAATTTCAGCTATTCTACTTCTTTTGTTACTCACCTTGTTCAGATCAATCTATGCACTAGAGTTGCTGCTGGATTAGCTAGGGCGACACTGGTAATAACCAACCCTGCCTCTCGGCGCCTTAGCGCTCCCAACGTTGACTTCGCACACCTGCAAGAGTTCCAAGGCAGTGCTGGTCGGTGAACAGCCTTTCTCGTGGTTACTCAGGGACCCAGTTTCTTCAGTTCAGCAGCTCTAACAGCTAATAGGGTCTCTTGCTCTCCAACATTCCAGCGGGAAACTTGAAGCGAGATATTTAGAAGTTATGCAAATACTCCGCTCACATTGCATGGGTGAAATGAATCACCCGGTGCCCGGAAGGTGCACTCGCAATTGTTGACCCGCAGCAGGCTCGACAATCACATTATAAAAGGGGGACGCGGCTCTTCGGTGGTCCGGTCTCTGTCTCTTCCGGTAATTAGCAAATCTTTTTCTACCTAATCTGTATGATAGCAGAAATTTGCAACATAGAAAGAGGTGAAAGATCACTGCCCCACCCGCACATGCATATCAGATGCTTTATATCTAGAAACTGTGATTTTTCAAGTACCTGTTTCTAATATTCTTTAGAGACGTCAGTTGACTTTGTACTTCTGTTAGGTAAAAAGACATTTATTCTCTCTCTCTCTCTCTCTCTCTCTTTCTCTCTGTGTGTTTCTCTCTCTGTGTGTATGTGTGTGTACATCTTAAAATAACTCCCAGTTTTCTTTTTATTTCTAAAATATTTTATCTTAAACTTAGATCATAACCTGGTAACTGAAAAAGTAAAATAAAATAAAATTTGCTTGAATTAACCAACCACCTTTTGCTTTAAGAAGCATGTCTATTTTTTGTTCTATTTCTTTTTAAATCATTAGTTTATTCTCTAGGGTTAAAAAAAAAAGTTTATTGTTCCTATTTATATTTCTTACTTTCTTGTCACTTTAATATGACCCATAACCATAAGGAAACATAAAATTTGCTATCTCATTTAGTAACAAATTACAGACAAAGAATGTTCTTGATGTACTAATTAAACACTTTACAAAATAATACATTTTCATGGTATGTGGTCAATGTAATGGATATAAAATATTAAGATGCCAATATGAAGATGTTGGCAAAGCTTGCTTTGAATATTGATAACGTTCAGTATATACGAGAACAATCTGGAATGCAAAAATTATATTTTTGTAAAGTGTATTTATAAATTACTATTTTTCACTGTCAAATCCATTTGAATTTGATTTTCATCCTTCAGATGCCAGTGCTATAAAATCTTTTAATGCTAGGCTTTCTGATTGATAATGTTTTCTTTAAATTCTGATGATACATTATTCTCTGTTCTCTCATTTCTGATGGTTAATATCCTATTGATCTTTGTAATCATCTCTCACTGTTATTCACTTGTTATTTCTTCATAAATTTCGATCTTTGTAAACTATTCTCATTTGCATCACTTTAAGCAGCCCTCAATTACATGCAGATTTGTAATCAATTCTCCTCAGTTTCTTTTTTTGTGAATTCTGTTCGAAATTACTGAATGGAATAAACTGATAATTTCAAATGTGAAGCTTGATATAAACATAAACTTAAAAACTATCCATATCACTAGGAATAAGGTAATTGTAAGAGTGTGTTCAAGTTTTTCAATATTGCTCATCTGCATTGTATTTTAAGTTTTTTTCCAGGTCAGTAAGCATTATTTGGCATACATTTGCACAATATTTCATTTTATCAACACATCACAATTTATGTAATGATAACTTACTAGTTGCTGTCCTTGCCTTAACTTTTTTCAACCGTAAATAATGCTACCATCAAATTTATTTTCAATGAAACCATATCTGAATGTTTCCTCAAATTAGTCTCTTAATAATGAACTATTAGAAAATGACTTCTGGAACATTTGATGGGTGAATAGGCAGAATTCATTCAAAAGAACTGAGATTTTGTACAAAAAATAGGGGCTAGTACAAATATGTTTTAAAAGGGCTATGCATTGGCTGTCATGATGAAAGAAGAAAAGAGAAATGATGCATTTGCTTCTCTGTGAATTGGAGAAAACACTTGTGATCTCAGCTTTTTACTAACAGACAGGTCATGGCAAGATGGGTTCTTAATATTTTGGTATCAAAACCTAACTACTGCTGCCTGATGTTTTGGTTTGATTGATTTGTCTTAATGTGATGGCATCTGTAGGGTGGGAAACACCACCTGAACCAGATCTGAGGGCACGTCAGCACCCCGTGGCAGCTCTCACCCACTTCATCTCCCGGCCCTGCCCGTCGCACCCTAACTGCCTCCCTGGTGGCTCCTGTCCATGCAACGCCTTTAGGTGAGAATGGAGATGAGACACTGATGTATACTTTTCATTAGCTAATCGCTTTGGCTGGCACAGATGGGTATTTGACAATACTGATAGTCAATACTGATATATCATTGATTTATTACAAACCAAGCGTATATCTTAAACAGAAATACACTCAGAATCTGAATAGGGCATTGGCTCATGTTTCTCTTTTTAAAGAGGCTTAGGGCTGCCGTATCTGTTTATGGCATAGAAGAATCCCCCATTCCCAAGCTGACTATTTGCTGTAGCCTTCACTTCCATCTGAGTCTAAATAGCTGACAACAGTATAAACATTTTAAAACATAGTTTATATGATAAACATCACTGATTATTGTTTTCTTTTAAAAATCTTGTTTATTCCACAGAATTGAGTGTAGCACATCTTCAGATGCTTGTGTTCCTTAGCCGAGCGTGCCTTTGTTCTGTCTCTGGGTGTCTAAGCATCTGTGTTGTGTACGTGCTCCAAAAGCAACTTCCTTAGTTAAACAGGTGGTTACACTGACTACTTGAGACATATAGATCCGGGTGCTGGTTTAAACCTTTGCTTTAGCCATAGTGCATGGGCAAATGCTGGAAGAGTTTGACCAAACAGTGTTTTAGGCCCTATCATATGCCCTAAATATTTTATACAATCTGTGCAGATGATGCAAAGTGATGTGAACAACTTTCGTTTGAGCCTATGAATGATGAAAGAATTTCTGTTTTTACTGGGACTTCAGTTGCAATCTAAGATTGTTTGCCTAAATGTGCCTTGTAAATAAATCAGTTCTTCCTACAACACAAGCACTTTAGACAGATGGTCATTTAGAATTCAGTTTTCACAGGGGAAAGGAAAAAAACAGAAGAGGGAGAGAAAGGATAAAATAACAAGTTAGTGCATATTTTAAACTACAGTAAACCCATTGTGAAAACACAACCAGGCATCCTATGTCATTGGAATGGAGAAATACACATCTCTCTTTTGTATTCCTGATTGGAAAATGTGATAAATTCACATTTAACATATGTATATTAGCATTCATTTCTGTAACCTAGCAAATGGAATAATTGTTTCTAGTGTAATATTTTACTAAGAATAGAAACTTTCAGGAGCAAAGTATATCGATAATTTGCAACATTAGTTAACATAAAACAAGCCAACATTCACAAATTAGGCAACTTAAAGGACTAGAGCATGTATATGTGTTTGTGTGTATATATGTATGAACTCTTATTGGAAATACTCTATTGCATAATTTTTTAATTATGGAGAGAGAACATTTTTTGTGATGTTCTATTTTGTAAATGATTAAGTGATTCATTGATTTCCTATTTTTCTGATCATTTTCATGTCCATTTAGTTAATTTAATCACCTCAGAC
This sequence comes from Choloepus didactylus, assembly GCF_015220235.1. Lineage (NCBI taxonomy): Eukaryota > Metazoa > Chordata > Mammalia > Pilosa > Megalonychidae > Choloepus > Choloepus didactylus. The sequence goes on from NC_051322.1 coordinate 8,971,696, forward strand.
GTATGAAATAATAGATATTACGCTATCCATTTCCAAGGAAAAGGAGACTGAAAGACTAGAGGATGAAAGAATTCCCCAGAGCTGCAAACTTAGGGAAAGGAGGAGACCAAGTGGAATCCAGCACTGAAAGCTCTAGAACAATTTCTCTGGATCACTCTTTGTGGGACATTCTTTCTGTAATACTGGATATTGGCAGGAGATTCTGCTTGGAAATCTGAAATAGTAAAATGAGTTTTTCAATGACTTAGAGAAATAAGACAAATAAAATTATGCATGAAGGATTTAACAATGAAAATCAACACGGAAATTGTTCAAATTTTTGAAGGTAAGCTATGAACCCTCATTGTTCCAAATGTCCTGCTTATTGACACCTTCTGCCAAAAAAGGTATAGAAATTATAAATGCAATGTCAGATATGTAGTAGGTGAGGAATACATCCCTGTCTCCCTCTTTCTCTTAGTGCTCTCTTTTTGTGTGTGTCAGGGGTGCTATAATTCTTCCCTTTATTTTCCTCATCTTCTTTCCCTCCTATGTTTGCTATTTTTCTCCCTTCAGTCACCTGATTTATTGCCTCACAGCTTTCTACTGTAACATCTCCAAGGGCCTCTGCTCCCATCCTTCAGTAATGCCACATCAAAAACCTGCCACTGTCATTAAAGCCATTGGGGCTAGCATTCCCACCAAATCATTTTACATGTCTCTTAAAGCCCACTGACTCCAGATTCATCACCTTCACCCTATCAGCCTTCTCTCCACTTCTCAACTGACCGCCTTTGGATCTCTGAAGGCCAACACTCCATCCAACAGCCTTCCCTTCCCCACACAAGGGGCATAGCATTGTCTTTTCACCTGGTGGCCAGTTGGAGGCTTGCGTAGGTGTGTGTTGCCAGCAGCTAGCTGAAGTGCAAAACCAGGCTCCTTAAATTCTCAGTCTCCACAAATAATCTTAAAAAAATATCTCTGTCAATTCACATAGAAAAGAAAATCCTTTTTCTGTGTTTTAATTGACTTGTAAAGTCTGGGTTTTCAGAGAGAATGAAATCCCTTCCCAGCTATAATCAAATGTGACATATATTCTCAGCCTCCCAAGGCATATGCATATCATACAAGGATGCATAGTGAGAATGTACCAATGCTGATAACATTTCTAGCACGTGAGTGTTATTGCTTACAAAGATAACTTTATTGAAGATAAACCCATGTGGTTTGCTCCAAGAACTAGGCCATATTTTAAAAATCACATTTCAAAAAGTTGAACAATTAATTTAGAATGAATAACGTTCTTGAATCTAGTCTCTAGAGAGACAATTCTACATCACTAATGGCATTAACAACTGTGCCCCATTTTCTGTTTACTCAAATTTTTCTTTATTCCACTCTTCCTAGAACCTCTCACCTACGAAAACACTCTAGAAAGTGCACTTCTTTATCCCAGTTTGCCAGACTTTTATTCTCCTCCTTCCTCTTTGTGCTACATGGATGGACAGAGCCATTTCCACTAAGTCTCCACCTCCTTCTTTCTCCTGTATGGACCTGTCCATTCTCGGTTTCAACAACTGAAAATTCGGGACCTGGCCTGAAAGAGCCCAGATCTCTTAGGCATGTACAGGTTTTGTGTTAGGTCAGCGAAGTTGGGGGGGTGGTGGGGAAGTTGGAATTGGAATAATCATGACTGATTTCACTTTCTCAGGCACTGGGGACCAACACCAGCTCTGTCTTCCCAGGTGGCTGCACCGTGGTGGCCGCCGGGATGCACAGCAGGAGCTGTCACACACTGCTTGCCTCGCAAATGGATTTCAACTCCTGACTCCCCCAGAAGGAAGGAAACAAACCAAGCCAAGGATCAATCATACAAGTCCAAGTGCAGCTTGGCCTGAGTAGTGTTCTTGCCGTAGCTCTTTCCTCCCACCTCCTAGTTTTAAATAAATAAGTAGGTAGGTAGATAAAATAGTAATAACAGTAATTATTACTGCTACTGGTACTACTATTATTCTTTGCTATTTCCATCCTTCTGTTGTCCAAATTTTCTGGTGTAGCCACTTTTAAAACTGTCCACACACTCATCGCAACCCCACAACTAGGATAATTTCTATTTTTATTCTGCCTCATAGAATCTATTCATCTACATCTTACAATGTCTTCAGGTTCTAGGGGGCAACTCTGTCTTTCTTTGGTCAGAAACTCCCCTTTCTTACATAATCAATGGGACTATATCAGGTTGACACAAGAGACTAGCCTTTAACAAACAAAATTTTAGAGGCAAAATCTGGGGCTTGGGTTTTATATTTTCTCCATCATTTTTCTCTAAAGTTGTTTCAACTCTCACCCCTTAGCCAGAGTTCTCCAGTGTTCTCTTGTATTGGATTTTTGGAATTTCAAAATTGTTGTTCATTCGTTTCCTGATTCATTTATGAGTTGTCAAAGCAATTGTTAGAGTGGTTACGTAAATGATTGTCATAAAGCGTACTCAGTAGGCTGTAGTTTAGCAATGCTTCTGGACCCAAGTAAAACATAGACGTCCCCCCAACATTTTCTATCAAAAATAATTGAATTAACAAGAGTGCAATTACATTAAATGTGACAAAATATCAGCCAGAGAAATATTTAAAAACCCAGAAGTTAAAAAGAATATGAATAAGGCACTCATTCTATAAGGGGTGGAGATAAAGAAAAACTAATTGGTCTGGTGTTCTATCATGAGATATAAATGAGCTTTCTCCTGTGGACTCTGAAAGAGAGAAACTGGGGTTATTACGGAACATTTTTAATTTCTTTTTTGGGTTTCTTTTTATGTAAAATTATGTAATGTTCACTGATAAGAATTTAGAATAGATTTATTCTGTACTTATCTAAATATTTCCTGAGTCAAATATACTCTGTTTAAGGTCGTGTTTGAGTAACTAACACTTTTGCAGTTTTTTTAATAGGAAGAAAAGCAGTTACAAAAGCTAAAAATGCTTGAGGTTACATCATTCTCACTGGGACTCACAGGGCTGAAGTTTCATTCATCAATTGTGACTTAAGGAAGACAGTGACTACTTCAGCTGAAGACTTTCTTCAGTGTCACTGGGGTGCTATTCATCAAAAAGAACCTGTTGGGAAAGTCTACATCAACCTTGACTTAAGGAGTTGTGAGAAATGCAGGTGCAGCAAAGAATATTTAGAATTGTATATAACCATGTATTTACTTGTTGAGTTTTATCCCACATATGAACATTTAAAATAAGTCATACTCTAGATAACTTATCAAGCTATTAAAAAAATGGGGTAGGTCTCTATGCCTAGTATAGAAGTAGACCATGATATATTGTTGAGTATTAAAAAATTCAAGTTGCATAGTAATGTTTTATATGATTCTATTTTTGTAAAGTGGGTGTGTGTTTGGGTATGTGTGTGTATGTTGCAAAAGGTCTGAAAATATGCATGTGCCTATTAGTAGGATCTACCCCTAGAGTTGGTTTTGTAATCTTATGCTATATTTTTATTGTTCTAATTTTTTGCAACAAGCGTAAGCATTTTCTAAAAATAAAAATCAACTTAAAAAATAAAAATAAAGCTCCACATTTATATAAAGTATATTATTTTGTCCTTTTACTTCTCCTGAAACTCATGCAAGTTGAGGAATATATATGTGTATGTGTATATATATATATATATATATCTATACAAATCAATTACATGTCATACTTTCTCTGTATGTTGTGATCACATTCCTTGGGTAAACAGTAGTTTCCATGGCAGTGGCAAGGGAATTCTTCAAGTAGTAATCATCTTTTCTGGGTGAGAAACATGCAATAGTTGGAGATGGGAAAGGAAATTTCAGTTAATTACATTTGTAAGAATATACTATATATGTGTCAGAGCCTAGAAGAAAAGCATTTACTATAAAATAGCCCTAAACTGTTGAGAAATATTTAATGTAAAGTTAGCCCCACATTATGTGGATGATCAGATTCTGCTGCCAAGAAGGGACAGAGCTCAGAGCAAAGAATCTCCAGAAACCAGGCATGAGGCTAGAATAGCTGTAGAGGAGATAAATAAAGTGTTGATTCAAATACAATGTTTGCTTACAATGCCACAGTTCTGGAAAGTGTGGCAGAGAATGCCTACAGAAATTACCATCTTCCATTCAAGATGATGGAGCCAGATTTTGGCCCTGTGTTGCTGCTTCTCTCACTGGCTTTTGAAAAGTTACATTTCTGAAAAGAATCTCACCTCATGAGCTCCCTGGAAACTGACAGGAAATCCCAACACAGGCTGTGTTTGTTGCATGTTTATTTTTTCATAGTTTGGCTTTGTCACCATCTTTACTGTTGTATTTACTCTGAGAAATAAAAAACCATCTGCAGGTAGACAGAAAGTGATGACGCAGGGACAAGGGAGGAAACACACACAAAACCTGACTAGAGGATAAGGTTAATTTGACCTTCACCATGTTTCTTGAACTTCCCCTCTCACTGCCACATCGCTTCATCACGCCTTAATTCCTGGATACTGCTTGTCTAAATTATTCCATGGCTACTGAAGTCTTAGTCTGGTATATTTAAAATGATCTTAGAGACTGTGGTAGCTCCATGGACTCGGAAAGATCCAGAGTCTCTTCCCAACAGTGACCAGAATCCTGGCTAACTAAGGACTTCAGCCATGGCCTCCAGCTCAGGTCCAGGGCCCCACTGGGCTTAGCCCCTCCCACACCACACGTGGACGGTGGCATTATTTATCCTTAAACACAGATATGATCGTGGTAGCCCTTGACTATAAAGCTGTCTAAAAAATAAAGTAGAAACTTTTTATCCAAGCCTTTAAAGTCAGCCCACTCATACTATACTAAAGTTTATTTCATGGCAATAAACACCTGTTCTATAATATAGATCCGGGATTATGCCAGGTTCTGGGTATACAAAGCTGAGTGATACCTTTCTCCTTCCACAAAGAGGCTGACAGTCTCGTGAAACGCCTGCTAATCTAATGATACCAATTTGAGGCAAAATGTAAGATCCTCAAACAATCATCTAGAACATACTCATACATACACATGTATCACTAAAATGGAAATATTTTCAATCCCGAGTGTTAAAGTATGCGTTAACATGCAAACTAATAAAAGGGTAGAATGATATTCAATAAGGAACTCGCTAAAGAAGTTATTTTTGAACTCTTCTTTGGCAGCTATTTATCTATCTGTAGGTATGTGTGTGTGTGTGTGTGAGTGTGTGTGTGTGTACAGTCATATAATCAGTGGTTCTCAACCAAGGGTTATTTTGTCTCCATAAGGACATTTGTCAGTTTCTGGGAAAACTTTCAGTTATCGCAATTAAGAGAAGTGCTATGGCATCCAATGACCAGGAATACTGTTAAACATTCTGCAATATATAGGATACTCCCCATGAGAAAAATAAAGTTATCTAGTCCAAAATACTGATAGTTCCAAGGTAGAGAAACCCTAATTATAGATGCAAGAGAAAAATAAATATATTCATATATATAAATGAAAAAATACATCTATTCTTATATATATAAATATAAAAAATAAAGACAATACATCCCCGAATATCTGTTAGAGGTCTAATATCAACAAGCAATTCACTTAGCTTAACTGACCATTCTTTTATTAAATGCATTGCTCATTGCACCATAATTATTTACATTTGTTTGTCTCTTTCATATATTTGAAACAATCTATCTTTGATTCAGACTATTTTCCAGCACTGCTTTGTTTGTGGTAGGTATTCATCATGACGGCATTTTAAATCAAGGTAATAATAAAAATACTTTCTGGAAAATTAAATGTAATGAATCCTAGATTCTGTAGTTATATGACTAGAGAAATCCTTGTAAGTTACTTAACCCAACCCTCTCATTTTATAAGCATATCCGGCATTGTCCTTGTAGACAACGCCTGCTCAGGGGATTCAGAAGACTTCAGTACAGAATTTATAGCTATTTGGGCAGAGTTAAGGGAACTAAAATGGGATAGTAAGGCACTCCCAGAGAGTAACAGCAGTGAGAAGCAAATGCCGTCATAGATGGGAGAGGACAAGGAGAGAAAAGAGTATTATTGGGGCTCTGTGACTTCTGGAGCCATAGACAAGGACCCACCCTACTGGAGATGTCATGATGGCAGGAGACAGCCACCTCCAGAAACCACACCAAACCAAGCCACATGCAAAGCAGAGACGGCTCTGTAGAAGCAACTCCCTTCCCCCTGCTCTCCCTGCTCTTTGATCTGTGACAGTGCCTCACATGGGTGGCCTGGACCTAACCAGAAGCCACCGAGGTACCAGGTGATGTAGTCATTAGGGTCAGACTTTAATGGGACAGTGTGGGGGTGGGGGTGCTAGAAGGGGAGAAGTAATTTGTTCATGGGCAGAAAGTCAGTAAGGGGCGATCAGGGCTAGTAAACAAATCTCCCTAAATTGGTCCTGGGAGCAATGTAATCGAATTGCCTTTATGCCAAGAATTAGAGCTTTTGAAAGACTGTGAGCTTTGATGTCATGGAAGGAAGTCATCTTTTCAGGCCTTGCTATGCTGAATTAGGAATTTAGGGACAAACAAAAGGTCCGTCGTACTATGTGTGTATCAGTGGTGTGCTATAACATGAGAACTGACTGTTAAATTCTCAGAAATTTTGTGAACTGATTGTTACCATTTTTTTGTGAGCCATTATTAAAAATTAAAATATATATACTTATAAGGAAATAAGTGTATATAAATAAATCATATGAAATATAATGTAATACTTATGTAAAACTCATTACTTCCTAATTATTTTACTGCATTTTATTATTTTTTATGCTCTTGAAATTGTTTATAGTGTCAGCACGGTAGAAATACTCTACCAGGATGTGCTCCTGTGCATCTTTTCTCAATTCTTTGTTCAATGATATCATTTTGTCACTTGAAATCAACCCATGATGGGAATGCATGCACCACAGAAAGTGGCAATGCAACGCATCAAGACTTGATTTTCTTTTAGGTTTATGGTTTAGACTTCAGAAAGTGATGGAGAAGATGTTGATAGTAAAGGAAAAATTTTAAAACTGTAAATATTATTGTGAATAGCACAAAAATGAGAAACTATTTTTCTAATATTTGAAACTATTATCCAATTCAGCAAGGAAGTTATGGCATTGGTGAACAAGAGAAATTTGGCAAATGTTGTGCTGAAGCTGAAGGTGGCTTTAGTTGTTGAATAAATTTATAATAGGGAGATAAATAGTTGCACAGCGGATTCCATACCAGATATAATGACATAATTTTTCTGAAAAAATTTCATGCAGCAAGGCACAACATATTTGTCAAAGATGGTTGAGCTGCAAATACAATTTGGCAACTGATAGAAGTACTTGGCTATAATCAACAAAAACATTCTGTCAGAATCAACTGTGTGTATGGAATTTACAATAAAGGGTATTGTGTATTCTACTGTTTTTTATAAGTTGTGTGTTGCCTCCTTTATATTAGTAAAACATAAAGTTATGTATATACAAATATGAACTTTTTTCAGAGAACTGACTGTTAAACATTTATTTACCAACACACCATTGTTGGCATTTTATTTTTAATCCTCTGGTTGCACTCTTTTTTTCCTTTCTTCAGCCATTATGGCTGTATAGTTTATTGTCCAGACTGGGATACTTTTATGAAAGAGATGGTGGTACAATAAAAAATGGACTCAGAGGTCATTTTATGCATACTTAGCATTCTAATATGCTTAATGCATCTCTTTTTCTCTGAACCTGTTCTTGCCAAAATGTTAATGTAGCCTTATTTTGGTATCTTATATATTTTTATGCCTTTTGTTGAGTATAGAGCCCTGATTTTGCTTTAATCGTATTCATCAATTCTTGCTATAGACTTTGAACCTCTGAAGTTTTGTTTAAGATGTCAGTCGTCTCTCCAACCCCCATAGGTCACAAAGATGTTTTCCTACAGTTTCTTATACTAATATTACAATATATCCTTTCACCTTTTGGTCTAAAAGACATCTAGAATCCATGGTAGTTGGCATTCAGTAGGAAATAATTTCTATCCCTCTCCATCTAGCACTTCATTTTCCCCACTGAGTTATTGTCCTGACTATATTGTATTAAATTTCCAAATATTTATGTCTTTCTCCCTGAGTGCTACTCAGTCCTCTTCATTTATCTGTCTGTACTCTTGCCAATACTACTCTTTTTATTGCTATGGATTTGTAATTTATCTTACAATCTGGTAGAACAAATTTCTCACTTTTGCTTTATTTGTTAAAAATATTGATATTTGCATAAGGCACCTGGGAGAGTGTGCCAAATGGGAAGGAGGCAGTGCAGCAAGAAAACAGGCGGCAGGCACTTTCAGAAAACATGACCTGATTTACTATGTTTGGTTAATTCTCAAATCAATGCCACTGGCTTTGTGAACTTTATATTACTTCTCATATAGGCCAGAAAATACTGACTCCATGATTCTATGGTGGTTTATGAAGGTCAGAGAAAGTTCGCAGGAAAAAAGAAATGAGGTCATAGTTTCATAAGTAAAAGGTGGATTTTTCTGCCAAAATACTTATCAGCCTTAGATGATCTAACTCCTAATCTAATGATCTATCTATCTATCTAGATGAAGGCAGCTAACAATCAGTTAATTCATATTTTGAAATAATTCTCTATTCTCTTCCCTTGCATCATATTGCACTGTTTGCATTTTTTTAAATTTTCTAATGAATCTCAAAATCTTTTCTTGCTCACCTTCCTGAAATCTAAGATTCACGTTCCTCTTTCCTTTCATTCTATACTATCTTTCTACATGATTTCACGTACGTTCCTAGTTCAATTACCAACGACTGTCCAATGGCTCACAGTTTTATATCTCTAGAAATAATCTTCCTGTGGAGTCCAGACTCATCTATCCCACTGTGTAGACATTCCAAAGGAGTCTTATAGGTAGACATCTTCCTCCTTCATTTCCTACATTCATGAAATGTATCTCTAATCCTACAGCTAGGTGAGCCTGAAACTCAGGGACATCTCTGGCATTACTTTAATTTCTCACATAAAATTCATTGCTAAGTACTAACAATTTTACACCCATAATGTGTCTCAACTCCATACCAACATATAAGTTCAAACTATCACTATCAGACCCAAATTATTGGGAATGCTTCTCACTCCTTTAAACTTAATTATCTTTTCCTTCTCTTCCTTTACGCCAGTACTCACATTGCTGCCAGAATGATCTTTAAAACAATATAAACTTGGCCAGATCACTATTCTGCTTCTCATTCTTATTAGAATAAAATTAGAGCTCTTACAAGGCTTTGCATGATCTGGCCTCTCCCTCCTTCTCTAGGCTCCTTTCACACCATGGAACATTTGCTAATTTCTTGATTCAATAACCTCTTTCCATTCCTTGAAACAAACACAGTCCTTCTACATTTAAGGTCTTTGGACATGAACTTCTCTTTGCTTGGAACATCATCACCCATTCTTCTAGTGAATTCCTGTGCATCTTCTGGCTTTCAGCTCAAAAATCCTCAAGCATTCCCTGGTCCCACAAACCAAACTTCAATTGTCCTGCTGTATGCTCTCACATCTCTGTTCACTTTTAAGTCCTAGTAGTTCTTACTGTTACTGAAAAAGTTGGATGTGATCTCCACTTTCCAGAGACTGTAAATTTCATTAAGTTATGATGATTTCTGCTTTGCTCAACCTGGTATTTCTGTTGCCTAAAAGGCGTGGGTTCTGGCAAATATTTGTAAAATTAATAACCTCAACATTTATTGAGGTACAGTAAGAAAAACAACTGTTCTCATGACCATGCATAGATTTTCCTCTAACCAATTAAGTTTAGTTAGGAAACATATTTGGTAACTGGCCACTTCTGTCATTGACTTAACAGACACCAGGCCCTACAAAGACAAAACTATGTAGTCACCTAGCGACGTGCAAGTAATGCAATGAGTCACACATACACATGCAATCATTAACATCAAACATTCTGTGAATATGATCAGTTCAGTAAAAAGAAAATAGCAAAATCCAAAATTCACCTAACAAAAAAACAGTAATCATAATAAAAATCGGGTACATAATCTCTGTTCATGCAACAGAAAATGTCTACACAGTGGGATAGATGAGTCTGGACTCCACAGGAAGATTATTTCTAGAGATATAAAATTGTGAGCCATTGGACAGTCGTTGGTAATTGAACTAGGAACGTACGTGAAATCATGTAGGAAGATAGTATTGAATGAAAAGCAAGAGGATTGTGCATTTTAGATTTAGGTAGGTGAGCAAGAAAAGATTTTGAGATTCATTAGAAAATTAAAAAAAAATACAAACAGTGCAATATAATGCAAGGGAAGAGAATAGAGAAATATTTCAAAATATAAATTAAATGAGGGAAAACCATGCGGGATATTTTTCTGATATATTTTCTCAGCCTGGTTTAGCCATGAAGTCACGTTCAACCGTAGGTATTATAGCAATAAGGGATTTATATAACAAGCAGGGTTTCCTTGGAAGTGGAAGAAGCTGGGGAGTAAAAATCAAGAATAATGTATTTGGAGGACTGAAGAAACAGTCATATTGATGTCATCTTGAAGGTCTTCAATTGGGGAAGGGGAAGAACGCCTTTGATTTTGGGGAAGTTTGCTGCTGCCATGATCACAGAAGGGGAGCATGAAAAGGCCTAAACACCTGCCACATCAGACAACCATCCATCCTTTGAAAAAGTAATGGCTTCTGTTTCATATCCACCTTCCAAAATTCCCATGAGTTCACATCACTGGCAAACTTTAATTCCCCACCATACAGGAAAAGGGATTCCAAGATAGAGGGGTGAGGGAATGTAATGTTGAGTTGGGGTTGGGGTGACGTTTTTATATGAGTTAATTAACCAGAAATTCTGCAGTCGATATGTCAGCCTGAGCAGCTGGGAGAAGCCCCAGCAGCTTGCTCATTTGATTGACACTGGGACAAAGTGGTGGTCTGCATTGAGAGGACAGATGTTCCTGATTTACTATAGAGGAAAGTATCCACATCTTTAGGAGGCTATGTACATGAACTCTTTCTCCCTTAGAGTTGACAGGGCACTCCCTTCCCCAAGGCTTTGGGAAACCTATTAGCTGAGGAGCACCATCAACCTTGAAGTGCTGTCCATGGCCAGGAAAGACACGGCAAGATGCTGCCACCAAAATGGGCTTGCTGAACGCACTGGGAATGCTGAGTCCTTGAGTGGCAGCTGGGAGGTGGTGGTTCTCAACCTCCAGAGACAAAGTGGCACATTAATGTAGTTTCCAATAGGGCCTGAGCAGTTATGAGAACAGTTTGACTTGACCTACATTTATTTTTGGAGGAAGTTTTTTGACCATAGTATCCCTGGAACTAACACTA